>NW_024104516.1:0-235000 GCF_003945595.2 Pipra filicauda | reverse complement strand
GCATATATTGTACATTTAGTTAGCACATACAGTATACACACATACATGGTATTGTCTTTACCCTCATCCCTCCCACCACAATCTCAAATTTAACTGTTGAACTTCAAACCCCCTACCACATCACCAAGAGTAAGCATGCAATTTCCTAGACATTTTTTACTGCTGCTTTTACTTAGTTAAATGTGGCATGACATGCAAGATGCCTCCACGCAGTGCATAAACTTTATCTGATAACAAATTTACTGCCCACTTTGAAAAAAGAAAAATATACTAAACATTTCTTTTAATTATGCAATTCAGAAAGTTATTAGCCTTGACTAATGCAAGACTGCAAGGGCAGATGGTTGTACTGGGTGATACCTATAGACTTGAAAACCTCTAACTGATACTGTCTCAGACAGCTGCTTGCCCTACTACTTTCTAGATATGCCCCTGCTCAAGTGTGGCAGGAATATCCTTCCTGGTGCACATAAAAAACTAACCAAATGCCTGCTAAACATCCAATGTCACACTATGCAATTTTCAAATCATCAAGCATTTACTCATAACAAAGTCAGTTATTCTTGTATCCATTGTACTGTTACCTGACGCAGATTCCTGGTTACTTTCACATCATGCCAGGCATTGTCATTAAATTTCCCATTCACAGGTTCCACCAGTGCTTCAAAGGCCCCTGAGCCCAAATTAATGACCAAGGAGACAGCTCCATTTTTCAGTGCAAGATTGACATAATCAGCCGATTTTCCTGTGTGAAGCATCAGTCCATTCCTCTGAAGTGTTTTAAATGACAGAGTTATTTCATCACTGCTACTCTGTATGGGATTCTGAGATAAATCATAGCAGAAGTATTCTGATCCCTTGAACGTTGCAATATATTCTTCTTTTCCTGACAAACAAAAGGAGAGAAACAAACAAGTAAGTCACTGGCACGTAATTAAAAGCAACTTGCATGAATTATTTTCATAGCTAATTTAACAGTATTAGTATAAGCACTGTATCAAAAAGTTATTCATTTAAAACACTTAAAATCCATGAAGAAGAGAGATAACTGAGATTTACTGTAAATGTATTTTTAACTTTTCTTACAGAATTTTAATGTGTATGATTAACATCAGAAAATACACTGAATCAGCATTTGTATTAATGGTATCTAAGAAATCTGATCTGAAACACATCTAGATATATAAAGTTCAGGTGAGCGTATAAACCAAATCATTATTCTAGTCAAAACACAGATATTTTCCTTTCCAACTCTCGCTAAAATCATAACACCTCAACAAGAATCAATAACCTAGATATTTCCAGTTGCTCTGGCCTAAGGTCCTGAATAAACCAAAGCTACAAACCATTCATTTAAGAATCTATCTTAAAACTTTATACAGCACCATGCCAGAGGGCAAGTTAATGTGCATCAGTAAACAAACAGGTTTTTTTACGGGATGTACTTTTACTAGCCAGTATGTGCCATACAGATTTATTTTTCTTAGTTTATCCTGAAGGTGACTAAGAAACACAAATAGCAGAAGCTAAGCTTTAAATCTCATCAGAAAAGCAAGTGTAACATATATGGAGATTATGTTTTCCCCTTAAGTCTTACAGATGAACACATACACTGACCTTACACTAGAGGTATACAGAGTTTAGAGTCATAAAAAGTCAAAATTTAGTTGTTTAGCTAACAATAAGTTAGTAACATCTCAATGGAAACCTGCAGATGTTTATGCAGTGTAAGGATTAAGGTATGAAAACCTGACAATGTCAAATTTCATCATTCTTGAGAATAAACTCTATCTCCAGCACAGAGCTGTACACATCAGTCTATGATAACATCAGAACGAAACTAAAACATATGCATAAATATACAGGTAAAGGAAATAACAGTGTGAATTTAAGAGACCAGTAAATGACAGAGCATGCAAAAAGCAGGTGCAAGGACATAGGTTTTTTGAAAAGTCCCTGGGCATATTTGTCTCTTATTGTTCATCTGCTTATAACCCTCTGCAGCAGTCTATACATTAACACTGATCCCAGATATTCTCAATGCTTCTCTTTAGATAATAGAGCATACTGAGTTCAGACAGTAATGCAAAGTACTTCAGATAGGACTCCAGAAAATGATTGCATTTTACTTTAACTTTGCTTTGAAATAAGAACATTAAAAATTATTAGTCTATATTATTTGAAGTGCTTTCTCACGGATTTGTCACAGAATTCTTGTGATTTTTTTTGGTTTTTATTTATCAGTTTGGGTTTTTTGGTGGGATATTTTTGTCTTTTGTTGTTGCTTCACTGGGCTTTTTTTGTGGCAGCAGCCAAATCATACTACATTACTATGCAAAAAAATATAATGACTGTTTATCAAACATGCTCTCTTTACAGCCCGAAGCAAGATTCACTTGTATCTAACCCCAAGTAAATCCACAGCTGGATTTCACTACCTTGGCCTATTTTGTAAACAAATATTTTTTTAAAAAGAAGAAAAAAAAATCACCTCTGAGCACCCTTAAGGATGCTTTTCCCTGCTGTTGACAGCATATCTCACTAAACACAAAATCAAACAAAACCAGTCTCCAGATTCAGACTAAGCCATGTTCCTCTCTTACAAGAAGCAGTTGGTCACACACAGCACACACACTGCTTCCTGCCTTGGCCATTCATCATGCGTGATAAATATACAGGACAAGTTAAGTGTATATTTCTGAATATATATCTCTAAAATGTGCTACATCCTGACCAGGCTTCTGTAAGGCTATAATATCTAGACAGTTAGTACCTCCATGGACAAACCTAATCACCTTTCTGGGTGATTACAAGCTTACAAACTTACAAGCAACAAGTGGTTAAACAGTGAGAAAACTCCACCCTCCCAGTTTGAGGAGAACAAGAGTACTGAGATTTCTTTTTTTTTTTTTTTTTTAACATGGAATTCCATTCTAGACAAAAGTTAGATTCTTAGAGGTCTTCTGACTGATGTTTACTGTGAAGAGAAAAGCAGTTAAAATAAGTCAGGTGTTGTATCACCAAGCCACTTTCATCCAGCATAAATTTTTGACACTGAGGACAAGTGTTATTCTTTGTTAACTTGAGACAAAGGTTCCAGTTCCACATGCGTGATTGAGGCTAAAAACTAGCTTATTCAAGCTGTCCAAAAGTCTTTATTTTTTACGTATGACATTACCGAAAAAGAAGCAATAAAACACTTATAACCCTTCCTAGTCTATCTGGGACAGCAGGTCAAGAGACACTGCAGCTTCCACTAAGGACACACAGAAGTGGTTGTACCCATTTCTCCAGGTCTTAAACCTTCCAAATCAGTCCTACATGCAGAACCCCACCACCCTGATGGCAACACATCCTGGACCCTGATGTATTTAAGTAGAGAAGGAGTACCTTGGCTCATTGTGCATAAAGAATTCACAAACAGTGCATTTTCTGGGGTTTCAATGCACTAAAAGCAGTAAACTGCATGAATACCCTGCATCTCATTCAATGAATATTTAATAAAAGCATAAACGTTCAAGAGCAAATTTATTTGGTGTGGATGCTTGCTGCACAAGCATATTAAACCAGCATGAATACCTACAATGGAGAGATGATAAAACTTAGATGCAGGAACCTGGTATGTGTAGTTTTGTCCCTTGTATTTAATGACTATAACACAAACAACTGAAGGACATATACAAATCAATGTGCACACATATTATGCACTGTAAACAACTTCTGTAAAACCAGATAATTCACACAGATATGAAAATCCATGGAGCTTAAATACATCAGGCCTTTTTTTATTTATTATTATTATTCCTAAAGAAGGACCTGAGGAAGCAAGCAATTCATTCTAGCAAAATTTGAATAATTCTTCTTCAAACAACACTATGAATCCTGCAGCACTTACTTTTAATTTTTGAACTCTCTCCCATTCCTTTTAGCTACAATGAAACAGTCCATGGTACTCAGTAATTTCACCAAAGTACTATCATTAACTGATACGTTTAGTGATTTTCATACATAGGCACTTAAAGAGTCTTAGGTAAACTGTATTTATTCCCTTCATCTTACTGTGCCATCACTCGGGCATGTGAGCTGATCAAAATTAACTCATGTATGAAGCTTCCCCAAATTCACAGCGTGATGATACCCCATTTCAAGTATTTCTGGAAAGGAATAATGAAGATGGGGTTCTATTTAATCACCAATTTCAGTAACAAAACTGTATAGAAAGCTTGAATCTGAAGTATTGGGAGTTGAATGACTTTTTTAAGTTCTACTGAAGCATTTAATCTTTAAACAAATTACTTATATCTACATCAAACTAGCATTCCTTTGTTTAAAAACTGAATTTGAACTTGAAAACAAAAACGCTAAAACTGAGCATAGCATTTTACTTCAGAAAACATATATGGAAAAACCTGAACACTGTGGATAAAGACATTCATTGCATACTTTTCCTACCAAACTATCTTTTCTGCTTTCCTGCCAAACAAAAAGTGTCCATTATTTGCCATTGTCATGTTGTAGGACTGAGTTTTACACATTTGGATTTCAGAATTCATTGCCATACTACAAGACAGACCCCCTAGCAGGAATTCATTAGGGTCGATTGCTGATGTATCAGAGCTCCAATGTTTATCAGGTGGGTCTCATTCATTCTTCAGATAACTGGGAGATGTTCTGGTCTGACAACAGTAGGCCCTTGGATTGCAGAATCAGGAGGCAAACTCTCCATTTTATGGATTCAAGACATTTTATGGATTCAAGACTCTCCATTTTATGGATTCACCTTCTAAACTTCCAGTTGTGCAACTATGGGCTCCCTGACTAATTGGCATCATTCCTGACCCAAATTGGCTCCATTCCTTTCCTTTGCCATTTAAGGTTATGGTAATCATGGGCTGCCAGTTACTATGTTTTCTGTAAAACTCATTGAGATTTCTGATGTAAATAGCTTTTAGGAAGCTAAGCTTGAGAACACTGAAATGATTCAGCAACATTTTGTTATATTAGGAAATACACTTCTGATGTCAATAGATAAAAGAGCTTTGACTTTTTTATTCTGATGAGTTTCACTGTTAGAAAAAAATATTTTGACAGACTAAAAGTCACAGGGCTTGACTGAGCAGCTAATGAGACAGACTAGATAGCCATCTCATTTTCCAGTAGGTGCCACCTTCTAAGAACTACAATACTTCCCCACAGGCATCTGATAGCTGAAAATACACTTCCTGGCCTTATAGAAGAATGAATCCTGAAAACCTCTGGTTTCAAATGATTGAAAGGAGATTAAGTGCATAGTATCTTTTCACAGGAAGCATCTCAACAGAAACAGCATTTCCTTATTTGAAGAGATATCAATGGCATGAATTCAAATATCTTCTATGACAACATTCCAGTTTGGCCAAACTGCAAATATTACAGAAATTATTAGAAGAGAGAGGAGGTACCAATAAAATATCTCCACATTTCTGCAGCCTTTAGAGTAATCCACTCCCCACAAAATATTAATATTCCCCCTTATGATCACTTGGATGCAACCTCAGGCATCTTTGCCCTCAATATGGCATTGATATTTGGAAAGTAGCTAGGCATTGTAACTACAACACTGCCTTGCCATACCCAGCTATGAAATGGGAAGATAGAAGGTAAAAGAGCCATAGTTCTGCCACTGTATGATTTCAGTGTAGGCTAGCAAAGGTTCAGGAAAACCAAGAACAGGAAATCAGGTTACAAAGCTTTATTCTGTTTGTCACTGAAAAACAGCCATTTCTAGCAGACGTACAGCAGGAGGCACATGAGTAAAAATGTTTTGACACAGGACAGAAAAGCCACTAAAGAATACTGGTAAGCATCCCTGTATCAACTCTTTAATGCCAAGCAGATGTACTATTTTACTCTTGATATTAACGCATTATTTAGAAGGGATAGATTTAAAAAATAAAGAAACATTCAAATGTTTTACATGAAAACCCAGTAATAATCTATTGCTACATTTCATACCACAACTTTTGTTAATCCTATAAGTAAATTAATAACAGGCTTCATTAATAACCAGTTGTGTATACTGCTGGTTGCTTGTTTATTTTTTCAAATTATCACTTAATGACACTTAGAAAAACCATTAAAATGCACGGCAGTCATTCTAGCCACTATGAAGTGTTGCACTTCATTTAATGATTAAAATGTAATTACCTGCATAGAAAAGCACAAGATAATATGAACATCAGTAATGGCGTTTAACATGTTTTTATTCTGAATTTTGAGTACTGCAAATTATTGTGTATTATGGCAGTTAAAATCCAGAATTACAGACGATGCATAAATACAGAACAACATGATCTGTTTGTGTCACAGAAAGAATTCAGACAAGAAGCATGTTTTTATTAAAGCCCCTGTTGCTGCAAAATGTGTATGTTTCTTTGCCCTGTTCCTCAATGAAGTCAACAACAGGTTTAATATTCACTTCTTTGGAGGTTCATTTAAGTCCCTAGTCTGATGAAACATCTAGAAGAAATACTTCCACAGACCTTAGCATATTTTATAATCCTATATAAGAAATATGCTTTACAGCATGTCTAGCCTACTCACTGGCAGTACCACATCACAAAATAGGTCTGGCTGATTCCATAATAATTTGATCATGTGTCCATGCTTGACTTAAATCACATACATATGACTAGAGGCTCTGATCTTACTATGTAGTAACAATAATAGGATCATAGACAAGAGAAATAAAAATGTACAGAGAGAGTAAGAGTAAAATCTGTTTATTGATAGCTGCAATGTTTCTTTAAAAAAGAAGAAAACAAAAGTCTTAAAATAAGTTTATTAACTAAAATCCAACAACCCATGTCATGTAAAACCCCCATCTATTATTACACAACAAAACCTGGTAGAGTGCTGTCAATTTATCTGTCTGCCAAAAGAATTATTGTCAAAGAGAAAATAGGCTGACACCAGTGATATTCTACTTCTAAGAGCCAAGTTCCTTCTGTACAGTCTTCAAAACATTAAATGTTGACTGAATAAATAAATTATGCCAAACCAGAGTCTACTATGTTCCCAGATGTACTGTTTAGTGCTCCATTTCACAACAGTTTAAAATTCAAACATTTTTCCAGTATGCCATCATCTTATTTATAAAGTCTTTCTGAAAAAGTAAAGCAACTAGGGAAAACTACAATAAAACAGCACGTGGACAAAACCATTAACAAGAATGGCTGATACAATAAAACCAAACAACCTGAACTGCTACTTCTGTAGTAAACTTTGCAGCAATAGCAAACTAATGGCTTGCCATTACATACAATGGGCACACTCTGCATAAGGTGTGCACCATTGAACCTAGAATGATCTCAGGATGCACCATGCACAAGGTTTCTCAGTATACTGTTCTTTTAGGAGGCCAGCCTATACCCTTCAAGTAATACAACACTCACTCAATCTTAAGATGAAAAAGTATAAAGACTATCAAGTAGTTCTCCAAACGTTATTACCTGAATTTGACCTTTGTTAGTTTCCCACTTACATAAAATAGGCTTACCAGATTGCATACACAAACAAATCAGGAGGGCACTCAAAGAAGAAACCAAAATATTACTGTCTACTTAACAAATTTAAGACTTAAGTATGAAACCAACAAAAATGATGGAATTACGATAAAGCCTAAGAAATTAATTCAAACAGAATACAGATGGTCTGCTTTATCAGTTATGGTTTAATTAATATTTAAAAGTACTGCTGTTGTTATACTCTAGCAGTTTTCTGTTCCCATCTCTTGTAAATAATTTTTTTAATAGAAGAATCTTCCATGTTTCCTTTCATTTTTCACAAGCTTTTTTCCTTTCCAGAAACTATTCTCCTTGCCTTCACTGAAAATTCCAAGGAAGCAATGCAGAGGGAAAATGAGATTCATGATTCTAAATCCACAACTTGGAAATATCTACCTGTTTATTTCCTTTTTTTATGTCCCCTTTTCCCCCTTATTTAAGCTTATTTAAATACAAATTTCTATCTCCCTTCTTTATTATAATGGTGTACTCTGAAAAGGATAACTAATGTTGGAATAGATTCTCCAAAAGAAACTGAAGTTGCTATTCACGAGCATCTCATTTGTTAGCATATTCAGAAATTCTTTGCACAATCCATTGTTGTAATATTTAGCAAACTTTGAGTAAGAAACAAGAGGGGTCTTTATTACACATAAATCAGTAAATATAGAAAGTCGCACTCAAGGCTGTTAAAAGCAAACAGCTAAAGTGTAAATGGGAATTTTCAGTCTGAAAAGAGCTACCATTGTTATAGAAAGACGAAGATGCACTGTCACAAAAACAGCAGTTACCAGCTCCAGAAACCATTCTAAAATAAATTTCATTTTTAGTAGTCACATTACACTACCTTCTCACTTCCTTTATTAGGGAGTAAGTCCATTATGAGATAATAATGACTAGCCTAACATGAGAACAAAACATTTAAGACCATAAGCAACTTATTCTGAAGGACTCAGGAATCACTTCTCAAGGGCTTCTTATTATTTTAAACGATCCTCTTGCAGAAAACTGCTGTACAAGTGCCTATTCATTCCACAAATGCAGAGATCTGGTGAACCAACTCAAGCCCTTCTCCAGGAGAAAACAATGCATTCAAAACTATGACAAGGGAAGTATAAAGCTTTGGGTAGTTGTTATAACCAACTGCTTTGGGCCACCATAGTGTCTATTCATGACATATACGATCAGTACCTGGTTTATATCAAAAACACTACACCTGTAATCCTGGGCACCAAAGTCTGCACTTGTTGTGTCCAACATAAAACTCGTCTCCATTTAAGTAAAATGAGGTGCAAAGAAAAATTCTACCTGACAAGAAGAATTTAACAGCATAAGTGATACAAATTCATGTGTAATATCACGTTGTAGAGGAAAAACTTGGAAAAGCTGTCTCGTTCCTGTTTTGTTTTACATACAATCATTAAATTAGTTGCAAATTACAGGAAGTATGAACCTCTGATCCCTCCCCACCATCTCAGATTAGAATAAAATTATGATAGTTGCCACTCATGATAAATGACTTACAGGGAACACTAGATAAGTGATAAATTACTCCATTCTGCTAAACAGCAATTTAAATTCATTTCTAAAATGGCTAGACCATGCAATTTCCTTACTAATTTTCAGTTCCTTTTATTTAATCACATAGAGTATGCACTTCAAAAGCAAATTTGCAATTGGGGAGGGATAGGAAAGCAAGCAGGACTTTTTAGGAATGATGCCATCTTAGTGTACATTAGATACTAAACTGCTACAAGGTGAAAATAAGCAAACCTTTTTCCAATTAACAGTGGTATCATTAATAAGTAGATTAGAAAGTCCTACATTTTATATCTTAGTGATAATGCCTTTTACATAAATACTCAAAACCCCAAATTTTGACATCATGATTTTAAAGGCATTCTTGTTAAATTAAGAATAAACTGCAAAATGTCAAATACTCATATCACTTCTACATTCACAGAAAAAGCTGTTTTTACTCAACCTTAGATGCTGGGAAACCAGAGTAGCATTATACCAAGAAATGAATACAGGCTTCAGTTTTTTCTGCCAAGGTAAAAACTGTGCTGTAGAACTTACCAGAGGCCTTTCTCAGGCCTCAAGGTTCCCACTACTTTACAGTTGAAATTATCATAATATGTAGAAAGAGTTAACTAGTTAAATGCTCTAACAAGGAACAGTTCCAACGCTAATAAGAAACTTCCTAAACATCAGCTGGATACCTCTCTTATGGCACCACACAGCACTATGGAATCAGTGCAGCATGTCCTGGGGTTTGGATGTGATAAAAAACAACAAGCAATTTTCTAGTCCTAATTACCTCCCGTTAAAAGAAGCCCTTTGCAACAATAAGCTTTCCAGAGATGCAGAGGGAATGCCACTGCAATGGTATTATGTGCATGATGAGCCCCTGTTTTAAAACCAATTTTGCACTTGTATCAGAGAGGTACTACAGGAATATGCAGCCCTTGCCTCAGTAATAAGAACTACAGCATGGTTTTGAAAAAAGTAAAACAAAACAAACACCTTCTGGAGGATATTATATACACCTGTCACTTTTTTTTTCCCCTCCAATCTGTGCCTAAGATTGTATCATTGAAGGAATGTCTACATATAAACACTGGGGAAAAGTCTGTTGCATCTCTGCGTTAGTCTTCAAAACATGTTTGGAAGAAGCTATTTATAACTCTCAGTCTTCCGATAAACATGGGAAATTAAATATGAAAACAATAGTTTTAGCATATCTTCCAGCCTGTTGAGGATACTATCATCTAATAAAGAGAGTTTTTTCACCTGTAAAACAAAGAAATATCTTTCCAAGTTACTGAATATGTGAGGAATACATTCTATGAAAGAATCCTACAGCAACAAAGGGGACCTGAGAAGCCGAAGTCTTAACTGAAGGAATCTACTGTTTAAAATAATGAGCTGAAATGTGCTAATGGTCTATTGCTACACTAGAAATATTTTATCTAAACAAGCCATTCCTAACACCCTGTTGCAATCCTTTCTCTTCAAATAGACTTAAAAGAACTACTATGTCAGCTACAAACAGCAAAAGAAATTTTTCTATCGATTAAATTCTGGGTATATAAGAACCTCAAAACTTTTCAAAGACAGGCAGACCATGAGCCAGAAATACTCTTTGAGCTTTATCATCTTAATTCACTGTCACATGGATAATAATTCAACCAAGACTGTATTTTTTAACATAAGCCTGCATATGAGAAGTAACAAGAGCAATATGCCTTCTTCTGGTGTATTTGATATTGCTTTTGGCACCTTCAGCCACCATCAGTGGTCAAGTGTCCAAATGAGCTACGGAATCAGAAAGGTTGTTACTAAAAACTAGTGTAAGAGTTACAAGAAATTCAATGTAAATAATGTAAAATTTTATGAAACAGGTTTTTTTCTTGCAAAAGTGGACAAAGATAGAAGAATTTCTCATTTAGTGAGCAAAAGAATATTGCCATTTTTATTTGGTTTGAATAATTGGTATTAAACTCTAATATCTAATAAACTTAAGTAAAAATTCAGATAACCTTCCTCCAATTGTTAAATCGATTAATTATCACTACAATGAGTAATAATATTTTCTCTTTACGAATGCAGCTGATGGACAAACCTCTAAGGACAACACAAAAATTTAAGTGAGGAGCATAGCACAGACCTTTAGTGAATTGGTCTAAGAACAGACAACATTCTTCTCTGGAAAGAATCAACTATGTAGAGTTAAAAACAAACAAACAAACAAACAAGCAAACAAACAAACAAACAGTGGGTATTTTAAAATGGGGACAAATTAAAAATTATTAGTAACTATATGTATAACAGGAATTCCTGTCAAGGTCATGGCCATAAAGACAGCTGAACAGTCTGTACTTTACAGAGAAAAATATCCATAGGTATTCACACAGAACTGCAACCACCTGCATATATATTGTAAGAAATATTCAAGGGCAAATCCAGAGCACTTGTACATAATTATGAAATGATTATTTAAAAATGCAGATGAAACACTCGAAGGACTTTACAACATACATAAAACCTTCGTGGTTATGATAATCTCTTAAGGCTAGAAACAGTTTGACCTATTACTTTTTTTCCCCTGTTTTTTCAGTGCTATTCTCCACACCCCTCTTCCCTGTATCTTAATTTTTCTCCTTCAGAGACCTTTCTTATTGCACTGCAATTCCTGCTGAGAGGCAAAGGTAGGCTAAGCTGTATGCTGGTCAATGTTCTCACTAATCAGCAGCCACTGAAAATCCCCAATCACATCTGAAGAGCAGAATAAGCCCTAATAATAAAAACCCCCACAGTTCTATTAGTATTTTGTGTGCAGCAGTAAGATAAAAAAATATAGAAGTAGGGACATGTTAAGGATATGAGGAAAGGCAAACTAAATTCAAACTAATTTAACACATTTTATTCTGGAAAAGATACTAAAGCCTCATGAAATCTATAGAAGTCTGACAGATGATATCATACACAGATGTATTATAGCTATTTTTTCCTGTCTGGCACTACTGTTGGTTCTTAAACTAACATTCACTTTCCAGAATGATAACTAAAAAAGCAGAACTACAATTATTTTTGTAATGATTTGACGGGACACAACTGTTTTTCACAACCTTTCTTCTCCCTGTCCTCCATCAAAATTTAGGTCATAATATTACAGAAGATGAGAGTTGTTTGGTAAAGAGCACTGCACGTGTCAGCAAGGCCTATGTCTGGAGAATATAACACCAGGGTTTTGTGTAAGTAACAATCATAGATATTCAAATGGTAATTTCACATGTGGCAGTCTCAAAATCTGGGTATATCTGACTGCAAAGTATGTAAGCAAAATTTTTTTGCTAATAAGCACAGATAGCTACCAATGCAATTGACATTTAGTTATAAAGGAAGTTTAGTCATAAAGGAGGAGTGGCAGCTACGTAGTGATGAGTTTTAGGAAAAAAGTGTCCCTGAAAGAAATGCTCTAGTCTCAGTCATTGCCACTTAATGAAACAAGCCTGCTTATGAAGATCCCAATTCTATATAATGAAAAAGCTTCTTAAACACTTAGTAAGACGTCAATGAAATACTGAAGATCTTAAACCTATTCCCCCCCATCTTTTTCCATGATCCTCTGAAGCTTACCCCCATAACATGATAAAGGAGGAGGCAATGTAAAGAAGCTCGATTGATACATTAACAAGTTTCAAGTAACACCTGTAAGTTTACCTATATTAAACAAGATAATTCTTACTATAACTTTAAAGAATTGGTTGGGTTGGAAGGGACCACAGTGAGTCATCTGGTCCAACCTCCCTGCTCAAGCAAGGTCATCCCAGAGCACAGGGCACAGGATTGTGCCCAGACAGTTCTTGAATATCTCCAGTGATGGAGACTCCACACCCTCTCTGGCCAATCTGTTCCAGTGCTCGGTCACCTGCACAGGAAAGAAGTTCTTCCTCACATTCAGGTGGAACCTTCTGTGCATCAGTTTCTGCCCGTTGCTTCTTGGTCTATGGGTTGGCCCCACCAAGCAGAGCCTGGCTCCATCCTCGTGATACCCACCCTTTGGATATTTATACACATTAATAAGGTCCCCCCTCAGTCACTTCTTTTCAAGGCTGAACAGGCCCAGCTCCCCCAGCCTTTCCTCATAAGAGAGATTCTCCAGACCCTTGACCAACTTAGCTCTCCACTGCTTCTGCTCCAGGAGCTCCATGTGGAGCCCAGAACTGGACACAGAATTCCAAATGTGACCTCACCAGGGCTGAGTAGAGGTGCAGGATCACCTCCCTCAATCTGCTGGCAATGCTCTTCCTAATACACACCAGGATCCCATTGGCCTTCTTGGCCACATGGATGCACTGATGGTTTGTTGACAGTTTGTTGTCTACCAGGAGCCCCATGTCCTTCTCCACAGCATTTCTTATTCTTCTTTTCAGTACATACCAGGACTTGACAGCAAGTTTCAACAGATAACAATGTTCTAACATACTACCAGTAAACTATAAGAAACTAAGGTTTTCAAGATCTACTATTGATACCAATTTTTCTTTTAAATGAGACTTTTGGAGAGCGACAAGCAAGTTTCTCGGTCTGACCATAGTTTTAAAGTTGTATTTAGCAATGTGCACTGATTTATTTTCAGCTATGAATATATAAAGAGAGCTATGTCTAGATTTATCTTTAAATGACCATTTCAGGCATGTATTGTAAAAATATAAAAGATTTCTAACTATCACAAAGTCTTATTATCAAATCTGAGAAAATCCAAGAAAATTTCTGCAAGTGCCAAAATAATCAGTATTATATATGCTACACACTCAGTTTTCTGAAGATTGACTAGCTCCTTCTCCATTAATTCAGTATTACCTCCTCATCCTTATTTTTTTAGAAGTCATAAATCTTTGAAACTGCTTGATAAGGAGGCCTCCCTACTGAGATTACCAATAGTCTTTTTATAGAAGTCTGCAGGAACACTGTAAAAGCAAAAGAAGATTAGCAGAGTATAAAAATAATTGGACTCTAGTGCTGTATTGATATTTTACAGGAAAGATTTGCTGTCATGTCAGGGCCAAGATATCTGCTGGTAAGACAGCATATTTGCACCACTGGTACTTTATCCTGTTTTCTATGCAATAAATATGTCTAAGAAAGTGAGATACTTACAGTGTCGTAGATAATTTGACATATTTGCATCATTGCACACAACTAACATAAAACTTAAGAACTCATTTCTCCGGTTATGGAAAAGGTAGAAAAAAGGTGTAGATAGAAAGAGTGACACTGTCAGAGATACTGACTCATTTTAGAAACATTACATGTTAAGAAGTAATTTTGCTTCTTCAGGAACCTGTCTAAAATAACTGCTTAACTTATTTCAATATTTATTATTACTGCATAGGAGCTGAGTATTATTTACAGTCTCATGGCCTACAGATACGAAGAAAAAACAACACTGTAATCATCCAAAGAACACTTACACAAAAAAACACAACTGAAAATAATTTAACATATCTTACAAAGGATAATCAAAAGAGAAAAGGTGAGATACTCTACCAACAAGCATATTACATAAATTTCAGGTTTCACTGCCCTTCCTTTTTGAATAATCTTGTCATGGTTTGAGATAGACCCAAAATCCTAATTCCCTAGTCTAAGCCCCCTCCCACATCTCAACCTAATGTGAGATGGGTTTTTCCAGACAAAACACACCAGACTCAAAGTGGGGGAAAGGGAATATATTACAATGACTGTACAAATAAATACCATATCACATTATACACCCGATCACAACTCTACCATGACATATGTATTTACAATGGATCAGATCTCTTCTTCCCTCTAAATAAAAGTCCAGGAGGGAAAGAAGGACAGATCCCTTCCAGTCCTTAAGCAGCAGCATCTTCTAAGGTAGCAGTCTGTCTTCTTCACATTCATGCAGCAGCTGATAGCTGGATTTCTGCCAGCACTCACAAGGGAGGTATCCAAGCTCCCTCGGCCCCATCGCCTCCAACCGAGGGGTCTTCCGTGGGCTTTGTAACCCCAGACAAGGTCGTTTCACCACGTCATATCATGAAGACACAGGGGGGGTCTTCGTGACGGTCTGGTATCTCCAGGAGATTCAAGCTCCTTGCAGGGCCTCTGTGCCCTGCTTTCAGGCTGCCACCGTGGCAGCAGTGCGAGGGGGGAGCCAAGGTCACCCCCTCTGCATTCCATCTGGCCGTCCCGGTCCAGCTCCGGGACGTCTTTTGAGTTTCTTAGCTCCTCTCTCTCTCTGGTGCTGCATGTCTAAAACTCTTCTCCAAAATAGGAGTCCATGTCCTCCTTTCCTGGAGGTCTCAAAGGAGTTTGGGGGTCTGGTATGAGTTCTTACCCCCAGAACTCTGTCTCTCAGCTGCTGGCTCTCTTCCTCCCGGCTCTCCTTCCAGGAGTCTTCTCTGCGGTGCTGCATGTTCCTGCTGCTCCTCCAGTTCAGGTCTTATCTATCCTGGCTCTCTGCCAGTCTCTGGACGCTGTGTCTCTGCTTTCTGCTCTGTCTCCACTGCCCAGCTTGGAGAAAACATCGCCCGGCTTAACTACAGACACTTAGTCCAGTCTAGCACTGTTCCGAGTCTCTGCAGTGCCCCCCCAGCCAGGGGCTGGGAGGCCCCAGAGGCCCCAAGGGGCTCAGAGCCCCTTCCTCGTGGCTCTACAACATGGCCACCTCTCCAACAACAACCAAAACTACAACTCATCTCTTCCGGCGAGCTTGTGATATGTTTACATTTTTGCAGAAGCGCCCATTGGATAGAACTCCAAAACTTCCAGGGGTTTCCACCCCTTGGGGTCTACCACTTTTCTTAGCCTCTGGGGGAAAACAAGATTCAAACCACGACAACCTAATATGCATTCAGGGTCTAAAGTTTCCCTACATATCAAGGCAGGAAGATTGGGTTCACCACAGCTGCTGGTACTCCATCAAGCTGTCGACTGGAGGGGGCAGGGAAAGAAGCAATGGAGTCTGTACCCTCGCACCAAATGTTTTGGCAACTGACATCTATTTTCTACAAATTTCTATCTCCTAACCAATGAGGAAAACAAATTTAAGACTGAAGCCTGTGTCAACAACAGAAGGAGCCATAGGCTGGTTCCTCCTTCATGGCTTGACCATGACTGCTGGTCCCACACAAAACTACACAGGAGTCAGGAGCAAGCAGTATAAATGGATTGATTATTAAAACGCATATACTGAAGAGTAGAAAAAAATCTATGCAAACTCTCAGTGTAATAAAACCCTTCCTTTCCCCTCAGAGAAAAAAATATTTTTTTCCCTTACAGTATAAAGTAAATGAAATTTTGCTTCAAATCATAATTTGAACACAAATGCTCTTCCTAGCAGCCTCCATTTACCCACCCCCCCCCCCAGTCTGTGCCTCATAGGTCTCCTGTAATTACCCATCAGCTGTTTAGACATACAGCTCCAGAGGCTGGTTAGGTTTTACATTTATTACATTAGGAAAATGCCATGGTGCAGTACCAGGGTGACAGGATCAATATACAGAAAATGTTCGCACTGAGTTCCAGAAGCTAATAATTCAACCTTCTTCTACAATCCTACTGTTTTCTTTATATTGCTGAATATAGTTTTGCTTTTCTAAAATTCCTCTTCATTCCTCTTATTTACTGAGAATAAGTAAAGCCCTTTACACACAACACACAAGACATTTGATTCTGAGTACATGTCATGAGACTTCTAAAGCCATTTGATTACTACTCTGGACACCTTCAAATTAATTAAAATTGAGTTCTTGACAAAACACACTAGCATTCATCACAGAAACATCAGGTCAGTTATTTAGTTCATGAAATTATTTAAACCTTTCTGAACTTTCAGGGAAGAAAGGGAATTACTGCATCAGTCAAGAAATCATTCTGTAATTGTTATCTGTATTTCTCCCCAAGGCTCCTACTCCCTACAGATTTCCTAAGAGTTTTGATTGCAAGCCCTATAGCATTCAGTTTCAGAACTAATAGGAAGCTGTGTTTAAAGCATATTAGAATTCCATGCATTGGTACATTGCTGAGATAATATTATATTGCAGAATTCAAATGAGACAGTAGTACAGTTGTAAATGGTTTAAAATTAAAGGTATGTGCATCATTAAGAATTCTGCTTAATTGTCATTAAACAAGAAATTCGTAGTCCATTCTTTCTTAATTCTCTTCTACCGGAGTTAATTTTCATTGGATTCCTAAACTCAAATTTAGAGGTAAAACACAATTTAACTGCATTATAATTTGATTATTTTATTATTCGAGGATTATTTGTTTGTATATTAGTCTGGGGCTATGGAGACAATATGCACAGTATTTCCATTTCATAAGCAAAAGCAGGCAACATTCACCAGTCTGGGAGCCACGAAAATACAAATGTTTGATGTATCCAAGGACAGCTCCTCCAGCTCCTGTTTTTCCTGCTACACGCCTCTCATTTATTTCCCTACTCCCCCAATACTGAGTTAATAAGCAACTTTTCTGTGCTGCCATACAAGAAAGACAGACTGATTCGGGCAGCTTCAAGGTCCCCATTTTTATTTTCTATCCTAATCTTTCACCTTTTGAGCTCTTTGTGCAAGCACAAACAAAAGCTGAACAGCAGCCTGCACTGGCTTCTCAGAATACTGAAATACAGAGAACTTTTTTTCACCCATCTTGTTGAGGTTCTTTTGTCAAGTGGATGGCTATCATAGCAAATGACCCATTTAATAACTAAATCCATTTACCCCCTAATAGCAAAGAACTGTTTCAGAAGAAAGGAAAACTAAAAATTCTATTGAAACTCAGGAATTTGCCATGGATTTCTAAATCGGTTTCAAAACAAGCTGCATCTTGACCCACTTCTGATGATGCAATAATCAGTATCTAGATATTTCTCCCTGGTAAGTGAGTAGTGCTAGAACAAGATAACTTTTAATATTCCTTGGCTTCTCTCAAGACTCATAAAAGGACATTTAATCTTCCTCTTAATGTCATCAACTTTTCAAGCCTGGCATTATGTTTGGAAAAGCATGATTTCATTTTCTTAACACCCCAGTAATTTTGTAGAGTACCACCTCCCTACAGCAGAGTAACCTTCACCTGACCTACTAGACCCTGTGCTTACTCATTCCAGTCCAGTACTTTGTATGTTTTTTCCTATAGTCACAGCTGACCATAGACAATGATCTATGAACCAAACAAACCCCAAATCCTCAAGTGGGCAGATGCAGGATAATTCTGGTTTGGCTCTTATACACCCACAGCTTTCTCTCATAAAATGAGCTGTAACTTGAGTAGTGACCCAATTTTTGCTGTATCTTTTATTGTTAGAACAAAACCAATTATGAACAGCTCCCAACAAAGCTAAATCTTTTTCACATTTTTCTTAAAACACCCTGCTCATTTCTGATACACTTAAATTTAATTCAGTCTCTGTAGACCTCCCAGTGCCTTGAATGTACACAGATGAATGCAGAAAGATTAAACATTTTCTTACTGTGACCTACAACAATGTGCTGAAACTTTAATTATTATGTTAATTCAAGCACTGGACCCAGTGGATTTATTACATCCCAGAAGCTAATATAATCTACTCTGAAGTGAGATGTAGGCATTAGCTGCATCTAAGTATTTTGTCTACAAATATTTAGGCAGTGTAATTAATGGCTATGCACTAAAAAGATTTTTAAAACCTAATCCTAATTTTGGGGATTTTTCCTCAAGTAGATGAGCAGTTCCTCAGAAAAAATCTAAAAATGTAGCTGCTTCTAGGAACAAAAGTTTGTGTCGCAGCCAAACAGTATCATTTCAGCCTTTGAGGGAACACTAGTATTTATTAGCTAAAAAAAAACCAACTAAATCTTTATTATACTTGCCAGGACTCCCCTTCTTAGGTAGATATATACCATCATGGGATAATATTTGTGGAAAAGAAAAAACAGCCAACAGCTTTTTTTTTTTTTAAACTGCAGGACAGGATTGGGTACTGTCCACACTGTATTAGAACCAGAATATTCAATCCCAAAATAGTGCACTTGGAATAAAGATGGCTTATTATTAAAGGTAAAAAATTTCCCCCATCTTGATGATTTAAAGGACCAGCATTGGAAGAAATATCAGTCACTGAAAATTAGGGTTTGACCTTTTCCCTAATAGACATTACAGGTGTTTCTGATCTGTTATCCCTACTTCAAATTCCTAGCCCCAATTTTGTATCCTTCAAATTTTAAAAAGTTCAGAAGAGAAAATACGAGTGAAGAAACTTGGTGGGGTGAACTTGCCAGACATTGGTAGAACCAGAGGAACTTTGCTGACTACACAAACACTTTTTAAGCAATGGAACTGGAAGTAGCTTACACAGTCTTATTTTTCCTTGGTTTGCTACATCAGAGTATTTTCTATTAAAGTATCACAAAAGCACCTGTGTTGTAATTAGAAGCAATGTGACTTTCATCAAGGGAAAGTTAAAAAAATATTTAATATAATAAAGGCAAGCAGGAATTAATGAAAGCTTTCAGGCTTTATACTGCCAAGCCAGAGATTTTGTTATGTGCTCATTTTTGATTATACAATTTAATTGCTTACTATCACATTTCCTTGATAACCATCACAAAGACAATTTCATAATTAACAGATATATATCTTTATATTCTGAATAGAAAACATAAACTACAAAGGAATTCTTCTATCAATATTTTCTCAAGTTGATGCAAATAAATAAGCCTAATATTAAAGACCATGAATAGCTCAACTTTGTATTATTTTTGTGCAATGTGCCCACACAAATATTTTTTTCCTGCTTTACAATAATCATTTTCCCCCAATAAGACCCCACATTCAAAGGATTCTTAAATATTTCTACTCAAGTCTTACTCCTAAACAATCTGTCCAGAATAGAGGCTACATATCCCTCACATCAAAATAAGAGTTTTATTAAAACACAGCTCTAATACAAACCTGGGGTTTTCGTGTTTTTATTTTTTTTTCCTTAAGTTCCTCAAGGTCTGAACTGGGTCATACTACAAAGATAACATTTGAAATTTACAGAACCTTTACAGTTTAATTTATTATATGAATGCAATGTAATTCCTATTTGTATATATATGAATATATACAAAAATATAGATATGTATTTGTACATATTTCATAACCAGGGAACAATTTCTTAATGCATTATATTTTCAGAAATCAGTTGCTTCCTCCACATTACAGTAATTCTTTAGATACCTAAGTTAAAAAAAAAAAAACCTCAAAACAAACAAACACCAAAAACCCACAACAATCAAATAATTTTAAAACAGCCTTTTTAAAATATACAAGCTTCTCTGGTAAACTATGGCTGTTTTTTCTTCTTTCTCAAAACCAAACATGTTTTTTCTTGGTAGTGGAAAAAAAATACAAAACCAAAAAAGATGCTTTTTACACAGCTAAAGAGAGTTCAAAGTTACCATGGTAACTGAACAAAAAGTCACCAAGGACTTGCTGCTAAAGTCCTTTATAGTATATAAAAAGCACCTTCAATAAGACGTATTGGAAAATCTTTTACGGTTATTTTAAATACACAGAGCTAGGAAATTCAGTGGTGATTATTATGAACAAATGTTAAAAGTATATGTCTTTGTTATTTTTGCAGTAAGGTGCACCACAGAGAGGTTTGTTAATTAAAAGTCAGGTACTCCAACTTGCATAAGAGAATACTGGAGAACATGTATGAACCTTGCTATACTAAATTTTCTCAGCTAAGTATTTTGTTGTCAGGAAAAAAAAATAACTTAAGAAAAGTATTCATTATACCTCAAATGAAGCAACTCAACTCATTTCTTGCTGCTCAGTCTGACAACTTAATGCAGCAAGTTAGCAGAAAAAAAAAAAAAACAGCTATGCCATTAGGTGTGTGAGAAAATACAGCCCCTCTTTAGCACTGCTGCACATATCCCAGTGTACAGATTCCACAGCTAATAGAAAACTAGCCACTATTACTTGAGGATTACCAACTATCACATAATGATTCTACAGATGATTCTAAACATACCACATACAATGCTAAATAAAGAGAGGCTCAAATTAGACTATTGGATATGAGCTTAATACCTTTCAATCAGTGATCTGAAGCCACTAGAACAGAGAGGAACACAAAATAAAATTCATTCAGTGAGACTACCGTTCAAAAATAAATGAATCATCCTGGAAGCAAGTAATAAATTTCATATTATATATTCACAGAAAAGAGAGTTGAATTTTTCTTTTGTCAACTGTATCATCTCAAAAAAACCCCACATACTTCTAATTTTATCTTGTATGGTGTACTAGAGTCTTAGTAGATTTTTATATCAGCTATAACGGGCAATTTATTGAACAGTATCATAGTTGGAATTCTCAAGAGTCAGACCCCAAACTTCTGTTGGCATTCCTAGGGCTAGGGATGCCATCCTTCACATGGGGTTGTGAAATCCAGCATAACTGTGATCTTGATGTTCTTAACCATTCCTTGTTGCTGACACATTGTGTTATTCTACTCTATTCAGGGCAGTAGCTGAGCAATTCAGCCTCTTGAAAGTAAGACAGGATGAAATTTGGTTAGACACTTACATTTACTCTGAAATTTACCTAGACCATTAACCAGCAAAGAAGGCATGAACAACTTTACTCTGTCCTTCACTACACATGCTTTTATTTCTCTGCCTTTCTACTAGCTGTATAAACAGTTCTCATTCATTTTCCGAAAGACTCACTACAGGATGCAAAGTCACTCAGGTAATTTCAATTATAAACAAGTCCTTGACTCAGAGAACAAAATCCCACACTTGTCACAGAGTTCTTTAAAAAAGCAAAATAATCACGTGCTTCTACGTTACATCCTATCAGTCACTGCACTTCACATACAGGCCTTGCAAATTTACACCCTGAATTAAGATGGACTCTAGGGCACTCCATTAATTATTTTAGGGTTGTATTTTAGAAGTTATCTAGTATATTGTCATAAGCCTTTCATTGAAGTCGTGTAGAGATGAAAGGATGCTCATTTTAGCCTATACTTTAAAAAATTCTTTATATTTTTGGTCCTAGTTTCAATGTCTTTCAGAGTTGTATGGCAGTAGTGTGTAGAGCTTGCAGTATACCATGACACACAAACATGTCACCTCACCTACTCAAAATCTTCTGGATTTTGCAGCCAGTCACCCTGTGGCACCTGTGTCATGTTTTAAGTATGTGTACATTAATGAAGAGCTTGCTTCAAAACATTAGAGTGGATATGTTTCCTTACTGAGAAGACAGTTGTGAAATACTAACTGCTAGGATATTCCAGTCCTTCTTGTAGCACAACCTTGCATAAACAAATATTTATATGTTAATATTTTGAAGATGCAAAGTAAAAGATTTATGCACTCTATTCCCTGGAAAAATACTATTCTTCCATTCAAGAACCATGTCAACTTAACTGGCATATAAAGGTATGTTAGTCTGAGTGCAAGGTGCTACACCTGGATGTGAGCAATCCTAGACATGAGTACAGACTGGGAGAAGTCATTGAGAGCAGATCTGCAGAGAGACACTTCAGGTTCTGATGGATGAGAAGCAAGACACAAGTGGGCAATGTACACTCACAGCCCAGAAAACCAACTAAATCCTGGGCTACATTAAGTAAGGTCTGCCCAGCAGGTTGAGGGAGGTGATTCTGCCCCTCTATTCTGCCCTTGTGAGACCCCACCTGGAGTGCTGCATCCAGCTCTGGGATCTTTAGCACAAGAAGGATGTGGACCTGTTGAAGGTGGTCCAGAGAAAGGCCATAAAGATAATCAGAGGGTTGAAGGACATCTCCTGTGAAGACAGGCTGAGAGAGTTGGTGTTGTTCAGTCTGGAGAAAGAAGGCTTTAGGGAGGCCTTATAGGACCTCCCAGTACCTAAAGGGGACTCATAAAAAAAAAAAAAGGGAGAGCGACTTTTAACACAAGCAGATAGTGATAGGACAAGGGGGAATGGTCTTAAACTGAAAGAGGAGAGTTTTATATTAGATATGAGGAAGAATATCTTTACTGTGAGGGTGGTCAGGCACTGGAACAAGCTGCCCCATACCTGGAAGTGTTCGAGATGAGGCTGGATAAGCCTTTGAGCAACCTGGTCTAGTGGGTGGCATCCTAGCCCATGACAGTGCTGTTGGAACTGGATGATCTTCAGGGTCCCTTCCAACCCAAACCATTCTGTGATTTTAGGTTTTGGTAATTTATCAATCCTGAAATAGTTAACCTCTGGGGATTTGAATATTTCTTTTTACATTACATTATAACTAGTTATTATGAGAGCAGATGGGAAGATACTGAGGGGGCAGTTTATGTGCCACAGCACATCTTGTGGTTCTATTTACTTTTTAATCCAGACTTGGGACCCATCTGGACCTCTTGGAGCTACACATTACAGTCCTTGTCCCTAGATTTACTCCCCCCTTACATGTTGCAAGGGACAAGAGATGGCACGTGCCTAGTTCTCACCCAGTATGGAGTTAAAATAGGACTGAATCACTCATCTAGACCCAGCTGTTGAGAAATATTTCCAGTTCTCAAAGCTGAGACATCAAGTCCAGAGCTTATCTGTAAAATATTAGTCACATGAAAATAATATTTTCTGATACTTTCTACTGTCTTCTCCCCCAAGAGCCTGAGATATCCTACATGTAGCAAATGTACTAAACTTAAGAACTGAATTCAAACCCTGTAATTTATTCTCAGCGCTTTGCTTTTCACTTAGATTTGAAAATGACAAGCTGTTGGTCCAATTTTTGTCAACATGTTTTTAATTAGTTCTGAATTTATGACAATTAAAGCTCACTGTTGCTTTTAAAATGAAGTTACTGAATTTGCCTTAATTTGTTTTCATTGCTCAGCAATATGTGCATTTTAATTCACCGTGGAAATATTCCATCCTCTCTGCTTTCTGCAGGGAAGATACTACCATCAATGCTATCGTCATTTTTCTCCTGTGAAACTTATTGACTAGAAAATAGACTGAAAACATCTCTTGGGAATGCTGGACATGCTCCACGTTTGACTGGCTCCATCTGTATCTCAGCTGACTCAAAGAAACCAATGCATTTCAAATCTTTCTGGGAAAAAGAAAAAAAAAAGAAGAAAAAAAAAAGGGAAAAGAAATATTGCTCTATAGCACTGATTTTGTATTTGTGTCTGCAGCTGCAGTTTTGCTTTTAGGCAAATAACATCTATTATTCATTATCCTAGTGTCATATACTGCACATACAAAAAAAGTAAAAGATATAATTCACTTAAAAGCTGAAGCACTTCCCAAAAATTAATTGCCACTTAAACCTTTTTGGGGACAGGGAGAAGAGGGTTGAAGCACAAATATCACCCTAATGAAGAAATAATTTTGGCAAGTTCTTAGAGCCTTAATAATAAATGACAAAATTCTGTATGTTAGAAGAACAAGGTTTGATCTCATATGCCTCAACCTCATTTCTCCTACTTTGCTTTCATTTTTCATCAGGAAAGTCATTTTCTCTTCACAGGTCCTCTGTGAATTCGTATTGTTCATGCACCATTTCTTTCACAAATGGCTGTAGACTGATCTATAGTTATATGAGTATCTGCAGACTATGTCTTAACCTGAAATTGCTGCAGAATCTTCTTCCAAAAGAGTGCTTTAAAAAAATCTGTAACAGTAACTGAAATTGATAACCAAGAACATGGAAGTCTAATATCAGAAGTGGAATATGACAACCTGCTTTCTGCTTAATCTAACAGGAGTCTACTAAAAAAAATTATGTACCAAGACCTTTTTTCTTTTTTTTTTGGTAATAATTCTAAAGCCAATTTGGTTGTGGAACATTTCCTCCCCTTTTTAACTTGTTTTAATATTTTCTCTGTTAAAGTAGCTTTTCTATACTGTAACAGTAAAACATGAGTTAAACGACACTCTTAAAAGAATTCAGATATTATTATTAGCAAAAATAACATTTTTATGACAGTGTATTACTTTACTGGTTTAACTACTAATATAAAGAAAAAAATAAATCCTTGCTCTCATACCCAATTCAAATTACTAAATAATAGAGAAAGCTGAACGAATTCCCTAGAGCTCAACTGTATCTCCATACCTAAAAAATCCATTAGCATAAGTGAATACCTAACAAATTACGGGAAAAAAATTAAAATATTCATAAATTTAACTCTTAACATCTGTTCCTTCTTTTTCATAGTATGTTCAAGTAAGTTAGATACATCTTTCTCCTTTTTTTTCTTTTTTTTGTTGCTCAGGTAGATTCAATGTCATTGTTCCCTGTCTGTTTTACACTAGTAAAAGGTTAACCCTATTACTAGGATGATATATGTCTCAGTTCCTTTATGAACTCTATTCACACTAAACCCACAAGATTTAACAATCTTTGTAACAAACAAGTCTGTTAACTACATACAGACGTGATCCAGCTCAGGAGCAACAGATCCATCTGGTTGCCAAAGACTCCAAAAGTTCAATGAACAGTTAGTATTCTTCAGCAAAACTGTATTCACTTAACAGCTAGATTGTAACTGCAGTCCCAGCAAACATTCATAACCACATCCGCCCCTCAAATCCCTCTAACCATGAAACATAGTTATTAAAATCCTAACCATTCCTTTCCTGCTAGGAGTCTCATTCACATATTATAGGTCTAGCAGAGCCTTTGTAATTGGCTTGTAATTAAATCCCAACAATAAAAGGTGATAACATCACTTTTCTTTAAATTTTCCCTTTTGTGCTTGTATACAGAAACATAATAGCTCTTGATCATTTATCAAAGAGAACTGTAAAGTCAACAATGCGCTAGCCACAGCACACATCCATATGGGGAAGCCTCCTTCCCAAGAGCATTACTGCCTTTTGTTCATGCCTGTCCTGTAATTGGTGCAGTCAAGTCAGAGTAATGTGCCGGAATTCTGTTGTTCTCTTCAATGCCTCTTATCAGAGCCAGACTTTGTAATGTGTTTGAAATGTGGATTACTTGTTCAGAGAAGGAGGCCAAGTGGAAGCTGAATAACCCTGACCTTTCTGAGCCTGGAAAATCAAAACAGTACAAAAAAAAAAAAAAAAAAGAGCATTCATGACTGGAATGGGATTTTTTCATCCTTTTCAGCTGCGCATTCAGTGGTCAGAGGAGTACGGTCTAATTAAAAAAAAAAAAAAATCAGAAAGTTGGTAAACAATTTTTTTTGTTCAAAATACACTGCAAAAGTTGCAAGACTTCAAAAGTGGTCATGCCACCACTGACACAAGAAAATTCAGTAAACAATGAGGAGGAAATGTCTCTACATTAAATCTATTTGTATGGTTTTCAGCTTCACACAGTTTTTCTTTCATCAATTCACCTCTGAATCACAAGTTTCCTTTCATAGGATTGATGAATGTAATCTATGTACGGCAAATCCAGTTTCCCATCAAACAGGTTATTCTTTTAGCGTAACACTTGGAATTCCTTTTTTAGTTGTTATTGCAAATATCAAAACCACCTTCGGAATGCAGCTGTTGGCTCCCACAGCTGAAACTTCTTATGGCATGAACCATACCTGTGTTTGAGACTACCATTTCTGACCTGCCCACTAAACAGCTTGCAATACCCAACTTACTTCTCCAGTACTGACCTTTCTCTCAAGGAGAGCCTTTGCATAACCATCTTTACATTCTCTTCAGATAATTCTCCTTTACAGTGATGCACACACACAATAAAATCAATACTTTCTAAAAGGACAGCAAACGGGAATCTGTTTTGACATGTCATCTACAAGATTTGCCAAAACTTATTTTACCATCTTTGCTGTCATCAAGAGATGTTTGGAGCATTTCAAGCAACTTGCCTACAAAAATCAGATCTAGAGTTGACAATGGTTATGCTGGGAACTGAGACTACAGCTTCATGTCCCATTTATTTGTTATCTTCTATCAGACTTAAAATAGAAAAAAGTCTCTATCTCAAAGAGACTGATACTTGTCCTTACACATGATAGAAAATGGGCTCATTAATGAGCTAATTAATTAGTTATCTACTAATAGGGTTTCTGGGTACTCCAAAAGTACAAACAATAGCAGCGTTTGTGGCATAATGATTTCATAATATCCCAAATTAAGTATAAAATATTTTTTTTCTCTAAGTTACTAAAACCAGGAAGTTCTTTACTCCTATTCAGTATGCCTGCACCATGTGACTTCACTTTCCTAATTGAGACATGATGTACTTACACAAGGCTACTTAATTTTCTCTTTTTCCCATTGCCCTCCAGTCTGTTACTTTCTTTCACAAAGGCACTGCAAGCTTGTAAGAGTGCCACTGTAGTTACCTAAACCTATAAGAAACTAATTTGTTTTGGTTTCTACCCCCCAAAAGCAATCATAACCCCAAGGCTTTTTCTTTTCTTTTTCTTTTTAATCGTTTGTCTGGATGTATTTGGTTTACAGTCACAACAAAGATCATGTTTCATGCATTCATCATAACACAGTGACTTTATGAGGTGCTGTGACACAGAATGCTATAATATCAGTTGCCCTTCCCAGTGCAAATAGAATTGTTAGGCCTTTTAAATACCAATGACAATCCAGAGCGATGACAATGAAAGCACAAAACTTGAGGGCAGAATTAGTCATCATTCTGAAAATCAGACTTTGGCACAGTTAGCATTTAATACCACTTCTACTCTGTGTGAAACCAGAGGTAAAAAGTTTAAAAAAAAAAAGGACTAACAAGCATGACACGCATTATTGTCCTTGTTACTGGGTTATAACTACTGTATTTCTGTGGTCTGGCAGGGGCTGTCACTTCCACTTGCCACTGCTTCCAGTTACTCTAGTCTGATGAGACATGGTGCAAGATCACATGTCACATCTCTTGAATTGAAACACTACTGTTGTGATTTAGTTAATACAGAAACAGCTTCATAAGGAAATTTGCATGTACAAGATCATATTTTCTGGAGGGCTGGGAGGAGGAGATAATGGAGATTATACATATGCCTGATGTTGATGGGTTTTTCTTAAACCATATAATACTGAGATGGCTTGGTTTGAATCCTCTGCTCCATGCTCTCTCATTTAGCCAGTGCTGGCAACATACACAAGCCAATTTTCTGCATTTGCTTGTGTGTTTGAATTTAGGATACACATTTATATCAATTAATAAAAAAAAAACAAACCAGCACTTTAAAGCTGTGGTAGAGTTCTTACAAAATCACTAATTGAAGAACTGTTACATATAATTTTTTTTTGAGATTAAAAAACTCTTTAAATAATCTTTACAAGGGTAAATAAAACTGCAATTTTTCACATTATAAAAATCTTGCATTCTTCTAGAATCTCATAGAAATGCGGGTAATTCAGCCAAGCAGTACCCTGCAGGTCACACCTTAGTGTAATTCCACAGCATCAAGCTTTCTGCCTACACCTGTCACATGCAGTAGCAATCTCACTTTGCAGTTGCCATAAAGCACAGAGTTTTGCTAAAACACAAGTCTACATTTCCACTCCAAATTAAAGAACTACTTGTAATTTTTTTTAGATACTTTTGAAAGAGTTACTTACATTTCACTAGCAGAAATCACAGCTTTAATCATAACCTTGCTGAAGATTGCTTTCTCTACTACCCAGTAGAAACAAGACATTAGGGATGAAGGATTCAAAAGAAGACCTTTAGTTCTCTCTTGGATTTCAAAGTTACACCATAAGCTAGAACCTGTATTTCCAAAAAGTAAGCCAAATACTGATTTAGTCACAAAATCTAAGTTATATATGACTGCATCTTTTAAGGAACTTCCAGGACAACAGTGCAGTAGATGACCAAAGAGTAACTTGCTAAAAATGCCTTAATGTATCATTGTGACAATTTTGCAGGCTGTCACCTTGGCCTAAGTCCTATGTCAGGGTGCCCATCTAATGCCAGTAGAGTCAGTGGTGACTTTACACTGGAAACCGGAAAGTTTTAGATGCATGTGTCTTATCTAAAATTGATTCACAAGTCGTAAGAGATCTGACCTTAAAGACCATTGATTTAAGTGGTAAAAGCTGCAAGTGCAGAGATGCTAATACATGCAATCTTACCACTTAACCTATAGACATCAGAAACATTTTCTCTTTCATCCTGTACTTACACTTTCTATAAGGTAAATGCATTGCTGGCTGATGAATTAGCACTTTCAGATGTCTTGTACTTGAAAGCTTCTTAACAAGGGTATTTTTACTCTATGTCATCATGAACATTCTTACCATGTGCATGTTTAAATACTTGGCCCAGTCTCTAAGGAGTTAAGTGTAAAAGTTACCTTTTCAAAAATGGAATGTGTTGTGAATCTCAAATCACTGTAACAGAAAAACAGACTTGCATTCTCTACAACTACTCTACATGATACTTCATTTATTTTTTTTCCCTAATTATTAGTTAAATTCTTGCTTGCTTTAAGATACTAGAATTAGTGCTTAACAGCTCCTAATAAATCCTGCAACAACCATGCACAAGTTGAAAGTTCTCTGTAGGAAGAACCAAGAACCTGCTCTTTTCCTTCTGCTTCCATATTTTAATGCAAAACGTAGAAAGATGTTACTAGTAGAATCAGACTGATACACCATCTGCAACAGGAGAATATGTTGCCGACTATGCTGAAATTTTACAATGTCAGTCTATGAGAATGGACTGACTGCTATACCACCACGGTGGTGGATACATTCAGAGTTTGATCATCAAGACAACATCTTTATCAGGAATGGTAAAATATTAGCATATACAAGTGAAAGGAACATTCTATTCACTTAAAATGCACATACGATCATTCAGCAATATAAGGTCCATTAGCAATAAACCAATTTTCTTTGTGAAATACTTATAAGGAGAAAGTATTTTACTACTCTAAATCCCAGTATTCTTATGCCTAGGACCTATATCTGAAACTATGCTAACTATTTTGTTATTTGGCAGAAGTTACTTATTTTTACAAGTTGCTGCCTGTGTAATTCAACATCTTACATTTTCAGGTGCACAGACGCTACCCAAGAAATATCTCTCATCTCCATCTAGCATGATTAAATTTTGCCAAACAGAATTCTAGTTTGTTCTTTGGCTTCTGTTTCTTGTCAATTAATTTTTTCACCTAAGATTGCAAACAGTCTTTGAATCGTGAACTAAACCCTGGATTAAATTTAGTAGCAGTTACTTAGTATTAATAGATAACAATACAAATACAAACTACTGTTAATAGATAGCAATACAAAATTGTGCACATTATGTATCCCCAGTGACATTAAAGTAAATAGATTCAAAAAACATCCCTTCTCCCTCAGCTCCACAAATAAGAATGGTGACTACTGAACATTGTCTACCTTTAGGAACTTTCTAATTGAGACTGATTCTTAAAAGCTCTCTTGAGACAAGTTCAGACACTCCAACTGACTCCCCTTCTTTTGAAGAAAGTTTAAATATATTTGTTCAATTTCTACACCAAACGGTTTGGAGATGAAATCTCAGAGCTTAGTAAATTCTAAAAAAATTCTACTTAAAAGCTGTCATGCCGTTGAAACATGAGTGGAGATGGGATGAAAAGACCATTTAAGTGATCAAGAACATGATCTCTTGCTATTGGTACACAAAATGTTTGAGTGAAGGTGAATAAAAGTATTGATATCTGTCAGACAGCATGCAGTTAAAGATAACTACAAATAACGTGCTAACAACTCTGAGTAGGTTTTAGGTAGGACTCTAAAACTTGCTATTGTATTCAAGTGTTGAAAAAACTGTTGTTGCAGCGGTGCTGCAGTTTACATTTCAGTAAAATAGAGATTTGCTTTCCAAAATTGTTCCTTTAATTTTAGAGATCCTTACTGTATAGATGAATTCATTTAAAACAGTCTCCATAGCAAAGAGGAATTTGTATTGGTTATGCAGCTCTATGATTAAATACTAAAGTCTCCATGATGCTGTAATAGAAAGGGCCAGATGAGGACCCTTACTTGTTTATGAAGCTACGAATAGGATCCTAGCTTTTCCCAGCAAAAACATTTAATATTGTATTTAGGTAAGATTATTTTAGCTATCAGAATTACTTCTCCTTGACAGTGGGGAGAGGGGGGTGGAATTCTAGTTATGAATCTTAAATCATTTGCTTTATCTCATAGCTTTGTATAACAACCTTTTAAAACCTGTAGAAGTGTTGGGATGCCTCCGGATCTTCAACATAATCCTAATCATCACAACTCTACATAGCTACACTCACTGTATATTTTATCTACATTTGAAGTAAACAGAAAATGTGGCTGTATCATTAGATATTCAACAACAAAAACAAAAAGAAAAAAATAGTTACCTAACAAACAAGATTAAACAGTATATAAATGACTCTGTTAAAGGATGCACCTAAACTCCAGCCTTGAGAAGGCACAAAAGTTATTGATTTAATACAATGTCTCTAAAAGTGCACTTCTCTGTTACAGATATCCCTCTGAATCTAGAAATGGGATATTCTGCTGACTTTCTAAAAACATCGTGTCTGCTATCACAACCAACATTAGTCTAGAAAAAGAAACTAGTATTACCTTAATGTTACCTAGTCCTGACTTTTTTGTATTTAGTGAAATCTCTGCAAGCAACAGGTACATCCAGATTTTGAAAACCTTCCCACTACAAACCCATTCAAGAGAAACTGCTATGAAATACAGTGGAATACTCATGATATAATAGTTTCCCAACTTGAAGTAACCTGAAAACACTTATAGACACCACAAAGTTCATGCATGACACACTAGAAATATCTTCCTTTGCATGAATTGAAGTTTCCTAACACTATTAAATCACATCATGGGAAAGAGAACGAAGTACTAACACATTGTCTTAAAATTAAGTTGGAATACTTCTTTCTTCCAAACAAGTTTCACTACTGTATTTTGCCCAGATATGGGGGTAAATTCAACACTTGTATATACAGAATACAGCAAAGCTAGGAAAAACACACGATCTTTTTGAAGAGACCCCTTAAGATGACAGCAAAAGGTTCATGATTATTCAGTTTAATAATTACTGATTGGAATTTAAAACTTTTAAAGTAAAAATATGAAGAATCAATAGAAAAGTTCCTTCCAGCAATATTTTGCAAGAATAAAGTGCTTGTCGGAGTGTTCAGTATGAGATAGGAATATTTACTTTTACACTCACAGCCAGAACTAACTTGATATTTATACAACACCCACATTTTCAAGCAAGAATTCTGTGTTTATGTCTCTACGATGCTTTATTATTTTCATATAGCCAAAGTGTTTTAAGAAGATTAGCCACTGAAAACAAAATTACATATTTTGCTTTAGTATTAAAAAAAAAAAAATCTACCAGAACTTGAGTAAATTTCTCAAAAACAGAATAAAATGGACAAGTTGGCTTGCTGCCCATTGTGGTTCCACAGCTACTTCTTAGCTCAAAACATGGGCCCCAGTTTCAGACTTCTTCTGCTTAAGGGAAAAACAAGTTTTCCAGGGCATTGTATTGATGTTGTGTGCATATATTAAAAATCTGGAGACCCATTACTGGAAGTAATGGATTGCTGTATACATTCCTCATTTACTACATTTAAAGAGACTTAAACTCAACATCATCTTGTTTGAACAAATACATTTTAGATATTACAAGATCTGTATGTTATTTTATATCTAAAGTTTCCTGAAAAATAAAACCAGCTAAGTACCACCCTGGCTTAAGATATTGGTTTGTCTACAAAATAAAGTGTTAAACCTGACACCATCGGGAATTCTGATCTAAATGAGAGATCTGAGTAACTGTATGAGGGGAACTACCCACTTCAACTTCAGATAATTTGAAAATATGGTATAAGAGCTACTATAACAAACCTGTGAAACCCAGATCTCACCATTCAAACCTTCAATCTTCATAAAGTCAACTGACATTCTGCAATATATCCTTGATTGTCCCCATCACATTTCAGCATTTTCAAATAACATCTACTGGTAGGAACATGTAGATGACAAAAGATGTTTCCTGAGCTCTTGCCTGCCCTTTAAATTTCCACAAGAAACAATATTTTATTCTACAAAGATCAAAAATCCTGTAGAGAAACATACTTAGAAGAAAGTTGCTGGTTAAAACACTGTTGAAATAACTGCCTTGCCTTTGTATTACAAGATCATATAACAAAGATCACTAAGTATATGTCAGCTGATGACATCAACTAAAAAATTAGATGTGTGCAAGATAGTGTACAAAGCCTTTTATTTCTTACCTCTGGCTAAAACAGAGCAAATTCAACAAAGTTTTTATGAAAAATTTTCAAAGTTTGCAGACATATTGGAGAAGTTAAAAGAAAAAATAATATAGAAAGAGAAAAATTGTCTGGAATATTGCCAAATACCATTGCCAAACACATCTTTTGTTTATATCTGTTAAAAGTGACTCAGTTTAAAATACTTAGACATATTGATGCACTCAGAACAGAGTTTATCATCCTAACTAGTCATACACAACTTTTGCATTGGTCATAACCATCCCACCTGTTTTACATGGGTTTTGCTACAAAGACAATACAAACACATAGAATTAATTTAATATGCAGCCTCTGAATAACTGTTATCCCAAGTATCATCTTGTAGCAGTATATTCTATACTGCTTAAAATTCTAATTCAAAAGTTCAAAACAGAATCATAGAATGGTTTGGGTTGGAAGTGATTCTTAAAGATTATCCTGTTCCAACCTCCTGCCATGGGCACAGACATCTACTAGATCAGGTTCTACAAAGCCCTGTCCAAAATAGTTGACTAAGACAAGATAAAGTAGGTTTTTTATGACCATACCATGTATATGAAATAATACAACAGTCTTAAGACAGAAACAATTCTTAATGAATATTCTACACAGTGTACCACTCCCATGAGTTCTCTTGCTCACTAGTCAGGTTCAATGGATTAGATTTTGCTTTTATCATTATATTTACATTGGATGCTCTTTCCATGCATTTATTTCCCAATAACCAAGTTTATTAAAGAAAATGTTAATCCATGAACCACAACTTTTTTTTTTCTTTGAATTCAAACTTAAAATAGCAAAGGTAAGCTATAAATACACATTCATTTTATGTTGGCAGTGAAATCATTATGTTCAATTCAATTAATATTGTACCCTGAGGGACTCCCCTATCATGTCAAATGATATGAAATCAATATATGCATTGTTACATGCATTTTGACTGCTCAAGAGAGAAGCAGAGGAGCAATCTTCATAGTAACAATAAATTTCAGGCTGTGACAGTTTCCTTTTTATTTAGGGCAATAATTGTTCCTCATTATTCAATCTTGCATTCTTTGCAGTAATGGCAGTAAAATGTGTTCCTGTGATATAGTAAATATATAAAAAGGTGTTAAATTGGAATATCTAGAACATTAACTACAAAAACATTTGGAAATATTTAATGAAAAAATTCCAAATGTCAGTTGTTCCAGGCCCTTAAAACTCCTAATTTTTATGGTAGCTTAGAACAGCTTCAAAATAAAACTAAACTATCTGGAGATTAATTATACTATGATTCCCTCCTAGTGTCTGACTACTATGAATATTGACCTTTTATCTATCTTTATTCCTTTTGTTTTTCTACTTTGTGAGCAACACTGTGCTATAGTGCTCTGTGCTAATAGCAGGATTATTTTCTTTCTATTTTACTCTTGTTCTTGTTTTATCTTTTTCAAGTTCAAAGTTCTCTAAGAAGCTGCTCTAGAGCCTTTTTTAATGTAACAACTATTTCTTTCTTCTAAATTCCCATGCGTGTTTAAAATACTAGTCAGACCACAAAAAGTCACACCCTAATTCAATCTAACACACTGAATAAAATTTACCCATCGAATACTTTGTTCTTGTTTATTTTATGAACCCTTAACTGAAAATTGATTTTGCAACCAATCTCATTACATTTGTATGTAATAACAACCAAAGATAAGAAAATACAATGAGATTTATACTTTGTGACCTAGCCACTCAGTGTTTTACTTAAATTACTACTCATTACCAACAGTTTGTTCCCGTGTCACATAGCCTGCTTCACTCTTTACAGTAATGCAGCCCCCCCCCAATGTTCTAGATAACTTTCTAGCAGTTACATCAGTATCTTGATTTTCCACTATAAAATTTGTGTGTAACTGCCATTATTAATACTTTAGGGCAGAAAGAATACTGCCAGAGTTGGATTGCCAATCCAACAAATTTGAAAATAATATGGAAATTAGGGAGTCTGGTCTCTAAAATCCACCATACATTTTCATTAGCTTCAAAACAATCGAGATTTCCTCTCTGCAAACAGCACCCTGGCATTTCTCACGCTTTCTTTTCGTAAAGCTCCCATTCAGGCACACACTTTCAGAAGATCATAGTATGTACTGAACAACCTGCTAATTATCACACTGAGTTCCCCCTCAGAACCATATCAATCCAAATATAGGCTGCAGATTTCCAAGAGAAATTTAATCCCTTTATTCAGAAGTTACCTTAAACCTATATGCACTGTTCACTTAGCAGGCCTTGACAATACACTAAAGAAGTATGTTTTGGGGGAGGCAGGTTGGGTGAAGGGCAAATCAGCAATGGAGACATGATGCAGTGTGGTACAAATACTCATTTCTGATATTCAAAGTAACCAGATCAGAACATGGGTTTTAGAAATGGGAACTGCACTTGCATTTCAAGCACCAAAATAAGGATACAATTCTTCTATCCTTGTCTATATAAATGCACTTTCAGTCTACATATCTTCATCTAAATTCACAGACATGAATGTAAAACCCAGCACCAGTAGGGATTGTTTAATTTTATGACTCTTATAAAATATCTGTTTTCATGACTGTATCTTCAGGATAGCATCTGACCAAGATGCTTTCTCAGATCAAAAAAGTACATAACCCATGTCGAATATAATCTGCCACTATGAAATCAGAACCATTTTGAGCAACTGAACATTCCCCTGTAAAAGTCAATTATGTTCATATAACTAAAAGAAATAAAAAATAAAAAATCCTATTTCCTTTTAAAGAAATCCAGTGTGTGAGAAGAGGGGACAGACGGAATCTCACTTAAAAGTCTCACTTAAAATTGCAGGTGACATGCTAAAGACAAATGCAGAACACTCATGGCAGATGGTCTGCCTTTCAATCAGCAAAAAAACCCCAACATTAGATATACCCTTTCAGGAGCAACATGACATAGTTATTATGTCAACTTTACCTGTAAAGCAAATTGGTAGTAAGTTTCAAAAATTAAGAAGGATTTAGCATTTGTTTATACAAACTGGACAGAGTTAAGATCATTTTGTTTCTCAGACAGAACAGCATTTTTTTAAATACAATTTTGCAACTGAATCCATGTCCTGGCATGATGCTGCAGTTTCATTTTTCTAAAAAAATATAATATTCCGTATGTTTGGCTTGCTTACAGTTTTTGCAAAGCTATTTGCAGTTTACTGTGTATTCAAAATAAAGTAGAAAAAAATACACTGCTATTATTAGGGGAAAAGAAATTCACTTATTATTTAGTGCTTGCAGGGTTTGACCTCAACCTCTCAGTCAGACACAATAAAATGTTCTTGCTTGCTAAATTTTTACATTCTAGTCCTTAGGATTTATTTTATTTCATTATTTTCATGAACTCCTGATGTTAGTAAATTAACTGTTGTGTGCTTAATACTACAACTACATGGATTACTGCAGACCATTTTCCTATAGTTTCTAAATATTAAAGATTTTATTAAAAAACAAGCCATAATTGCAAATCCATGGAAACTCCAGCTCAGGGCTTCACCCAACATAACATCTTCTCTTGGCTGGTAACTGTCTGATTTTGTACAAGAGTTCATATCCTCATTCTTTTATCTTGGTAGACTTCAAGTTATGTAATAAGACATGAAAGTATTTCATCAGGCCTGTAATAAAAATTGTATCATGCTTGGGATCAGATCCATTATCTCTCCATGAACATTTCACGGGAGAACTGGTAAACCACAGTAATGGCAACGTCTGGGTGTCTTACCCTACTTTGTCTTTTCTCATTTTTATTCTCTTCTCCTGAGCTCCCAAGTAGCCTCCCTGAGAGAGACACACAAGGCTAACTGAACACTCAAATCTCACCACAAACACTTGTCACACAGTAGTAATTTAAGACCCCACTCTATGTTGTTCTAAGCATGTTCTGACTCAGGTCCAGCCAAGCACTTAATACCTAAGTACTCGTGCTAACAGCTACATGGCACTGGATCAGGATCAGCAAGCTCTGTGCTAGCTTAGGTTCATCCCTCAGCTACCAACATGATGGCAAAATACACCTCACTTCAAGTTCCAGGAGATCACTTTTGTTGACTGCTATAATATAGAAGGGGTTTTGTTGTGTCTGCTTTGTGGGGGTGTTTTGTGTGTGTTTTTTGGCTTTTTTTCTCTTTTTTTTTTTTGCACAATAAACGACCACCAGCCCCCCCCCCCCCCCCAAATTTTTAGTGTTATCCTTCTGAGTAGCTAAATATCTCCCTTACATACCCCAAAAATCAAAGCTGCTGAACATCATCTATTTCGAGATCTGCACAATTTTACCATAGGATTTACAGAAGGGCGAACAATTCCCGAATCTGCTTTTCAAGAAAGCTTGGCATATAGGCATGACATCTCAATTCCATATTTCCTAGTATTCTGACAATAATTTATTTTTACATAAGCAACCAAAACAGGGGTTCTTTTGCACTTGTAAACCACCTCTTTTGGCACGCAGACCATTTGAATCCCACATCTCTGCAGAGGCTTGACAAAGTGTTTCCTATTCAGAGAATAGGAGTGGGCAGGAAAAATGTGACCATTATCTTGCAAGTAATACCATGGTTTTCTCCCAAATGCCCTTTTCCCCATTTTCTTGCTACATACTCTGCAAGCTCAGAGACAGTCAGCAAACCCTGCACCTTCAATTTACAAGTTGTTATAACACATTTTATGCACATATATATATAGTTACACACTTATACTGAGATTTACAACACACTGGAGTTCTTTGGTGCACCTGCTCTCAGGAGGGACTTTGATGACTACTCTGAAGTAGAAGAGACAGGTGAGCAGCAGTGTAAACTAAGCAAAAGCATGTGCAAGCTCATTTAAAAGTGGACTCTTTTTCCAAGTATATAATTTCCATCTGGTTACTGCTATCCCTTCAATAATGCATAATCCATAATGTTCTCGTTATGCTCTTTTAGAGCTAATTACATTATCTACTTGCACATACCCAAGTTTACTACAAAGTCTTTGCTGACATCCTTACCAGGTAATAAAGCATTAATGAATAAAAGCAGGTTGAAGAGCTACTGTACTGCATGTTATAAGCTAAATAGAGCATCATTGATAGAGCTGGAAAAATCCACAGATTGGAATACTTAATCTCAATGTAGAGAAGTTATGAAAATAGATTCTTAGCACATGCCTGATCAGCTGATTTCAAAAATCTTCCTTATTCTGCTTGTACTTGGATTCAGTCACCTCACCACCCATGGTTCATGCAGCTTTAATTGCAAAATTATTTTCCCCCATTTTCAAATAAAATCACTAGAACTAAAAAATTGACAGCAAGGCCAAAAAGCTCAAGTCCTGCCATTCTGGAAAAAAAAAAAAAATTACACACTTGCAACATCGATGGTGAACTTTGTGCTGGGGAACAGGGAGCACAATTCAGTTTGTTATTCAATAGCTCAGAAAAGCACTATTTTAATAGGATTTTTCACTTATTTACTCAGTTTGTGACCACTATGATTATTAAAGGCCTTTGAAGAGTCTTTGCATGCTAGAATATATAAGATTTTGCTAATTACCTCTGTTACAATATGTAACTTAACAGAGAACAGAAGAATGATTTCCAAAGTGTCATAATACAATGGCTTTGAAGGGCTGTTTTGTTGGGGTTTTTTTAATTTATTTTAGATTTTATTCTATTTTAAAAGTTTAGCTTTAAGCGCCATCCATTCTATTGGTTTTTAGTGGAAGTTTTCAGCGCCTCCCAGGACTTCAACATGGCTTCATTTTGTCACATTACCATCTGTGCCCCCTGTGCCCCCTGCAAACACTAAAATACTAAATCAAATCACTGTTGAATCTGAAGCAAACAACTGATTTGTGACATTTAAAATACTTGTCTGGAAGAGTCTGACAAACAGAGTTTTTAATTTAATTGTAAATAAGGTGATATTTTACTGCAGCGATCAGAGATAAATCTTTACAGACAATTTAAAGGTCTGAGTGCAATATTGAATATCACATTATGCATAAGAAAATGGCATTTCTCTCCCCCATCTGTCAAAAATCCTTGCTAGAAGCACATGCATATGAAGACTGTTGGAACACTGGTAGGGAGGAAAACTGACTTCTCTAATAAGAGTAACTTAGTGACATTCACTCAGGTGCAGTTTCAGGTCTACCATCCCAGCAAACGAAGGTTTAATTTGACGAAAGACACTTCTAAATTTTTTCCTCTTTAAAATCTTTTTTTGTGAAACTCTGAAGGAAATAATTATCCAAGTTCCTGAAACACACAATTCCACCCAATTATGATGATTTGGCTCATTTCAGAATATGTAATATAGGAAAAATTTAAGAATGGTGCTTTCTGATACAAAAGACCGTCCTCTCTGCTAAATAAGGTTGTAGATGCACTATTCATATATTCTCCATTGTTACTAGCAATTTGCCACTAGCAATGCCACCAGAATCAGCCACAAAAGTAGTTTAGTATCATAGTTTGAGCCGCTGCCCCCGGGGCTGGGAGCTAGGGGTGGTTGGTCCCAGGAGAGTTTCCCTGGAGAGACCAACCACAGCTGTTCTTTTTCACTCCTGTGAAATCAGATATTCACAATGGCCAGAAGTTCTTGGCAGTGTGTGTGTGTGTGAGAGGGAATCGGAGACACGAGGGGTGGCCAGGGGGGCCTCCGAAACAGGGGGCCCCTGGGCCTCCTCGGCCTTGGTTTGGCCAGGGTCGGGGTGGTTTCCTTGCCGGCTCTCCCCCTCCACTGCACAGGAGAGGCGGTGGAGGGGATTAAGAGGCCAGCCAGGGGATTTGGAGCTAGCTAACTCCCCTGGCAGGCATGCTCGGTACTGGAGCAGAGCCAAGAGACGGGCCAGAGGGGTCTGGAGCCTGGAGAAGTGGCTGTGATATATGCAAAAACTGGATGAACTCCAGGCTGAAGGAATTGGAGACGGGCCAGAGGGCTCGGAGGTGCCGACGTCGAGTTTGGATGTGGGCTACAGAAACTGAAAGCTGCAGCAGCTAAGGAAGAGAGCCAAACCAGCAGGTTTTCCTGGGCGAGGACTTTTTGGTGAAAACTATTTGGGGTAAAGGACTGAGCAGAGACCCAGAGCCTGCAACCTAGAGAGTGAGAATGGAACAGCTTATTCCCTGGGAGGAAACCTTCACGAAACCAGGGAGAAAGGACTGAGAGCTGACTCCCTGGGCCTTTCCTGATGAAGATCCTGTTTCCCTTGCAGCTCAGGATGAGACCTCAGCATGGAGCTGAGGGCTGGTGGGGGTGCACGAGACCCCCTTTCTCTCATACCTCAATGAGAGAGACTTTTTAACTATTGCCCTGAAAACTTCTCCTGAACTGATGTGGGAGGGGGCAAGGGGTGGTAGAATTATCGTTAATACTGTGTATTTGTTTGCTCTTTAGTTTCTATAGTTCGAGTATTTATTGTGTATAGTAATAAATTGTATATAATCCCTTCCCCCATACTGAGCTGTGCCTGTCTGAAAATTTCTCTTTGGTGTTGAGGCAAATTGTGGGGGGAGCTTGGAGATTGGATTTTTGGGGTCAACCCCCCACATTTAGAAGTCAAAATAAAAAAAATAAAGCAAAATTACAGTCTTAAAAAAAAAAGTTAATTTGATGAGAATATTTCAAAATGGTAATGAAATAGAGACCTATCACTCCCATGGAAGCTTTAGTGCCCAACTCATATCTGAAGCCCAAGTTTGCAGGTAGGAGAGTTCATTTTTTCTTAGTTGCATTTCAGCCATATATGTACACACTCATCTGCATCTATAGTTTTACCCACAGTGCCAAAATTTGCATACACAAGCTCCCACAAGCACATTATGCCTCTTTATGACATAATTTTAAGAGAATGTAGAGGCTTTACAAACGTTCATAATTCTGTATCTTTACCAGAAGAATGTGCTTCCATAACTACACAATACATAAGAAAATGTTTTATGAAAAAAAGCACCGAAATACCCAGAAAAGTTAACTGTGAAATAGATTGTTCACTGAAACTTAGAAAGACTGAAAGATTCACGTCAGAAAATAACTATTTTTTGTGTAAAGCATGTCCCTATGGTCAAACTTTAGGGACTGTTTCAGTTCATGATTTCTCTACAGATAATGACGTACTTAGTCAGTGTTTTTTAGTATGAAATTCGATTTTATGTTGTCCCAAACAGATTTTATTCAACTAAAGGAACATTGAAAATTCAGTAAACTCAATAACCATTTACATTGTCAGTAAACGAACGTGGAAGGCAATGAAATTATAGTTTTAAAACTAGAACAGCATCCCCTAAATGGAGCATTATGTACCAAGCTGCATAAATGTACAGTGATGGTCACACCTATGAATGGACACATATAATACAGAAACATTTAGCAGTTACTAAATAAAAGCAAAATTAGAGTTCTGATCTGTTAAAAACATATGCAAAATTTATTTACTTGCACCAAGTGTACATCAACCTATAAATTCCTACTTAAAAAAATTAGGGTCACTGGGACAGGGGTAAGTTTTCTATTTCAAATGTTTGTTCTACCCAAAAGTAACTTTTTTGTTTTAATATAGTATTTAGAAGCACTTTAAAGAATCTGTTGGCTCTTCAACAGTTAAAGATAGAAAGCATGAATTTAAGGATCAAATAATTTCCAGAAAAACTAGTGTACTGAAACTTGGAAGGATAAAATCCAAATCCTATGTTTAGGGGGAAAAAACAAAACAAAAAAATCCCCAACAAAATCAAAACTCACACACTTTACAGCATGATCTGTAGCCACGGAGTTGTGCAAATGTTACTGTAAAAAGTAAATTGTCTCAAATGATAATGAGAAGACTGTAAGGATATGTGGAAGAAGAATGTTCACTCCTTTAAGGGTATCTGGTCAAAGACCTTTTCCATAGAAAAATCATAAGAAAAATGAAGCCATAAACCAGAACATGCTAAGACACAAACCTGATCATAAAAATAAGGGAGACAGTACAGAAAACCAAACCTGGAGATTTACATTAACTGATAAAATGTACATGGGAATGCTTATTTCAGTAATATTATATACACACTACAGAGACACAAACCTGAGTGGCCAGAAGCAAGCCTGGTCAGTCACACTGACTGAGGGACTATCAAGAAATTGCAGGCAACCCAGGATTTTTCCACCAATGAGGGTGTAAACTTGAGGGTCCAGAATATTGGGAGTGGGTGGTATGTCTGGGAAGCTTTGCCAGCTGATAGAGGAAAGGGAAGGAACAAAGGAAGGATAGACAGAAAGGGATATAAAAGGAATGGATCCTGCGTAACCCTTATGTGCCAAAGAGAGTGATCTTTTGCTAATATGCCCACAGTGTGAAATTTTCAAAAAAAAATCTCAGAGCATAATGCACCCATAAACAGGACCTGTGCTAGTAAATTCTTGGGGGATTTGGAACAACAGATTGAAAATGTTTACAGAACATCAGAAGAAAAACAAGAGATGCAAAGTGGCTTGAGTTGTAGGGCCTGGTGACCAGAACCTACAGTTTTGGGAATGGGTGCTTATCAGAATATGTACAACATCTCCTGATTAATAGTTCAGTTTCACCTATCAAAGTAATAAGTGATACTGTCTGTAAAGCAGGAAGAAACCTGAGGGAAATCAGGCTGAGTGAGCTCTCTACAGAGTGAACCTTCAAATTTGTGAAGAATCAGGTAGAAAAGGGAAGGGCACAGCTGCAAAGGAAGAGGTTTAACTAACAGAGATTTAAACCTGGCAGAGCTGAATAGCAGAACTGAGTATTGCAGAGAAAATCTGCAAACTAGGGGGGAAAACATCACTGAATTCTAAATAACATACTCACTGAAAATACAAATCTCTTATGACACCAGGCATTAGAAAAACACAGTTTATACCTGAAAACCAATGCTGCTACATACCCAGACTTACTTACACTGGAAAATAATCCTTTAAAAAATATTAGGGGGAGAATATTGATTTTTTTTTAATAATGCAGTGTATATGAATGATTAACTTACAATAAAGTACAACTTCAGACTGACTTTTTTACATGCTCATTGTGAAAAATGTAAACTTATTCTTGAATAACTGAATTTGTGAATAAAATTTGGGGATGTTTTAGGTACCCATAGCAGTTCTAAATATAGTACATATCATACAGTAATTTAGCAAGTATTATATAGTAACTATTAGCAATGTAACAGAATTAGTAGTATTTTTGAATATTTAAACAAGCAGTTCAGAATATTTAAGGCAAACCTGAGTCCAAAAGGCAAATGTGGTCTAAGCAGAGGACACTGTCAGATAAGAAGGGTGGAAAACACACTTCCAACAAGCCAAGGCTTTCCAGAAAGCAAACAATGGGAAACAGTTTGAGTCACAAGTATCAAAGCCTATGATTTCTGCATTAGACTGGATATTATGGTCAAATCTTCAACTAAGCATTTCACCTTACCTTTCTACAAGCACAGGGTCTGTACTACACTTGGCTGCTGAAGCAAACACCTGAAGCTGTGCTCCCTCGGATTTCAGGGGTAGATTTCCAAATGCTGTCTAAAATTTACCTGCTGTACTCCAGTAAGATTTGGTCTTCACTAATAATTCTCTATTGGCCTCTCTCTGAAACAAAGTCTAGTTTTGATGTAATGCATATTAGGTTTAATTTTCATTCCGTACTTCCAGAATCAGACATTTTACATGTTCAAAGCACGTGTATAATGTGTGCCTGCTGTTTCTGTAGCATAAACTGTTCTTTATTGGCTCCCTGTACCACATGTTTAAGCTTTTAAATAAGATACTTTTTGCTTGTTTTTTAATAATGACTATAGTCAGCACTATACTTAAGAGTCACATGGGCTTTGGGCAGTATATTAGATGAAACTTTAAACCATTCTTACTTCAATGATGTCTTGGGAAGTGATGTTATTTCTTTGAAAATCTTTGGCTGAAAGGTGTTCTTATCTTTGCTATTCTTCATCTGTTTCTTTAGTTTGTTTGGGTTTTTTTTAATCCATATAATCCATTTGGTTCAACGCTAATTTTACTAAATTCCAGCAAGATTGTAAATTCCACTGTTAAACTGTAAAGGTCCTTGGGATAATCACTATTTTTCACAAGTATTAGAGATCCATCAGGAGTCCCCTTTTTACAAGACAATGTCTTTAAAAATTCAGTTCAAGGCTGGATGAATTCCAACTAGTTAAAACAAATTCAGAAGAATCTGCAGCTCTGGCACTGGGCTGGAGAAGCTGCACAATACCATGCACTACCAGACTTCTTTAGAAGGTTCTGTCTCACTTATTTTAATTCCAGTAAGAAATGGGGGAGTTATCTTGGCCTCACAGCTTTATTTTGATAAATACATTAAAAGTGCCATTTGACAGGATTTTTAATAATTTTTCCGAGAAATACAGTTTGAGTTAAATCAAACTCATGCAGTCCTGGATTGCTGTGGCATGTTCACTGCACCTGAGTAGGAATACACCCAATTATTTTGCCATCTTGCCAAGAAGTTGCCCCCTAAACACAATCCACTTGGTTTAGAGGAAGTAAAAGGGAGGGAAAACAACTGCATCTGGATAGTGATTGCCTGCAATGTTGAATTTATCTCTCCAAGCAACTCCACACATGTATGGAACTGACAGTAGGGCTGAAACTATTCCAAAGGGGAAACTTCCTCAAAGAAACTTCCTCACTGTCCACTTTTCTTCATGCACATTTCAGTTCATTTCTTAACAGTTCAGACTGTTCAGACACGAGATTTATTGACTAGAGATTTATTCCATTGCCTTCCCCCCCCCCCCCCATAAACACAGGTTTGGGTCTGCTTGGTTATGAAAGTTTTCCCACTGTTTAAAGAAAGAAAACTTTTGGTGTTTTCTTCATTCCCTCATCACCTTCCAATCACCTCGTATTTACTTTTGTTAAGGCCAGTACCTATCTGCCAAGTCTGTTTCTTAATGCTTTTATTCAAAAAAGTCATTCTTGCTTCCTGAGTAAGCAGCACAAGCTTTATTTAAATCTCACCCAACATTTCTACCTGAAAACTAAGATATTTTTGATCAATATTATGCCATAGACCAGACCTGCAGGTACAGCTCTGTTCTACTTCCACAGACATCTTTGGAATAAACCCTGATCGTATTATATTTTCAGTGAGGCATCACCATTGTGATTCCTGGGACATAAACACTGGAACTTGCAGAGAAAAATTATGTGTAGTATGATATGTGAAGTATCTAAATGGTCAAGAAATAAATAGCTCTGCTCAGTTTTGAGTATGGATCTAAGAAAATTCCAACAAAGGTTTTGTCAATGAATATACAAAAATAGGAATAAAATAAGACACATCCTTATATTACAGCAATAGAAGCTGCACAAAATGAATAGTTTTTCTTCTTATACAAAATTATCAAAATATTTGAAACGTCAGAGATATCATTTTCACAGAAATATTTATCTTTCTTCTTGCTTCTATATTCATACCACTGAACAGCAGCAAAATCCCTTTTGCTGTCTGTTTTTAAAATGCCCTTTACTACTTCTCTGTAAGAAAAAAAAAAGACTCTGGTCCAGGGCCTATTTCATTGTGCATCAGAAGTTTTTTTCTGAAGTCTAAAATGCAGGAATCCACAAGACACTGAGAGATATCAGTCTACACTGCTTCTCTTTGCTGTTTTCCCTTTCATTAACTCCAGAAAGGACTTTTTGACAATGATCAGCTGCAATATCCAGTCAACAATTCACCCTCTCCCTTCAGAAGTCTGTTGAGAATATTTTCTTCTTTCTTTATTTCTCACTTTCCCAATGGAGGCACCCTGCTGAAGCACCAAAATAATTACATCATTCAGAAGTGTAGAACAAGAGAAGCCAAAAGCAACAAAAGGATCAAATGCACATCAACACACAGGCAATCAGCGGGGTACCACAACAGTACAGCATTAGAGAAGATATAAGATGAGCTGCTCAGGTTCTCTCAGTTTCAGTCTGTCCATGTAAGAACAGAGAAGTAGTCCTTCTCTTTGAAGCATTTAAAAAACTGTAAGACTTACAGTGAACAGTGGAAGGGAAAATGCACACCTCAGTTTCCCATTAAGCAGAGCAGAAAACATTTGTGGCAATAATTCAGATACTCATCCTCAGCCCAGATACGGACCCTGTACACTAAAATTAGTTCAGAGTGCAAAAGCAACAGCATAAGACAGGCCTAAAGGTGCACTGAAACTCAGCATCATACCTCTTGCAGTAGCTAAAGTGACTGAAGAAAATATTAATACTCAAATAAGTATAAATATCAATAATCAAATACTTGCAGAACAGTATTTCCCCCAATCACATCTGTTTGACATCCCACAGTTTCAACACTGTCTTGACCGGTGCTTTTTTTTTTTTCATAAATGTAGACAATACTTTTAAAAACTTCTCTAAGCACTTCACAAACTCATCTGTACTTTTGGTAGTTGCAAGGCACGTGACAACAAGCCAAGATACCAAGTTATGTTGCTTACTGGAAAAACAATACTATTCATTACAAGATTTTACCTCAGTTTTATTTTGATGCCCTTTACTATTCTATCTGTAAGAAAAAGAAGCCAGACAACACCTTATCTCCCTTTTCTGCATTTTAATTTTTGAAATTGTTAATATCTTTGAGGTGACCCACTGAACTGTGCTGCACTAGTGTAGATGCTCTGTGACTGTACAGTTGCATGGTCATGCTCCTGCTTTGCTCCATACTCCCTGCACAATTGCTACTAATATGTTGTTGGTTTTTTCTTGCCAGCTGAACTTTGACTGCATATTAACTCTGGCTCCAAGCAAGTTTAAAGGAACAGACCAACCTCTCCCGATGGGCAAAAGTCAATTCACAATCAGCCTGCTCACAAACAGGTTTCGAATTCTATCATTCATTGCCTTCTCTTGCTATCCACGTTTTCTTAATATCTGTCACTTAAGAACAGAGTTTCAACTACCTTTTGCAATGTCCAGCAATGAAGTAATGAACTCCTACCTGTCTCAGATTTAGTTTTCACTACCTGCAGTAACTTGTGCCACCAGCAAGGATTATCTTGCTTTTTAATCATCCCTTCTCTTTCGATGGCTTGATACTGACAAGCATGATGGAACCACAATTGTATCTGTAGCCCTTTGTCACTGCAAGTTATTTCTTTCTACCCTCTATGTTTTCTTTATCCTGACTATTTAAAATATATACAAAAAAAAGATTTTTTTTTCTAATAGATTGAACTATTAGAATTTTGGTTTTAATGGTAGTTCCCATCAATAGTTAGATGAACTTTATTGCACACTCAGTGACACCCAAATGCTCTGAAGCACTGCAAGATCCGTCACTGAAAGAACAGACAATATATTTTACTTTCATTCTAAATTAATTTTTAATCAAGATTATCTGATTTATCTGCAATGGATTAGATTGAAAAAAATACTCTTTAATTCTACTGGACCTTGTAGACCACAGGCAGAAAAAAATCAGCCAGTTTTCTAATTGGGAGTGGAATTTGAAGGGAAATAGCAATCAGACTTTAAAAAATCTGGTATTAGAAATTTATTTTCATTCATTAGTATCTGCACTCAGAAGATCTTTGTAAATGCTTTGCTACACCTGCATAAAGGTCTACAATTGGCCTAAACAGCATACTCCCTTTACAAAGTCATTGAGAAATCAGAACAGTAAGCCATACAAAATATTGTACCTGTACTCCTCAGAAATGCGCAGAGCATAAACAGATAAACAGTTACACAGCTGAAAAACACCTATGTTGATTGCATTTTGATACCAAATTTAAGTATGCCTATGATAGCAAGTCCCTGTTCTATTTCAGCTATATTAACTATTTGATATAACTTGTCTATAAAGAAGCATGTCTTGCCCACAAGTGAACCAGTGGCCCCTGCTCCCTGACAAATATTATCCTCCTTCCATACCAAACTACCATGCTCTCATCTGCTCCAATCCAAAGAAACGCAGCAGCGTTCATTGCCTTCAGAGTGACCTCAGAGGGAGTGAAAGGATCACACTCAATCCCTCTTAATTCACTGTATAGTTCAGTTTGTGAGAATAAGCTTTAATTCCTCAACCAATACTAAACTTGGTCTAACACTTCCATACCCTTTCCTATGAACAACATTCAAAGTGTTTTTTACTTAGTGTTTTGTGTCATCCATACTATTCTGAAGTCAACTATAAGAGTGAATGAAAAGGATTGCAAAAATGTGGACCTTTTACTCTTTGGGAAGGATTAATAATTCTCTAGTTATAGCAATTCTCAAGCTTATTCCTCATTACCTTCAATAAAATATGAATTAAAAAAACCTTGAACTTATTCAGGAACTACACAATAGCTCCAAAAATCTAAATTTATGTTTAAGATTAAAAGAAAAATACTGGGAAACTGGATTCACTGGTTAGCAGTAAGATCATCAACAGTAGAAACTGAGAGAATGGCATTTTTAGAGAAAAAACAGGACATGAAATGCATCTGACCCCATTTTCCAGTTTCCCCACCCACAGACACATTGGCAATCATCACCTTGCCAACATTTTGATGCATTTCCACTGTATGTTGGGAAATAAACAGGGAAAAATAGAGCATAACTTCACATGTAGCCTTGGTAACAGTTAAGTCAACAATGCATTGGATATGGGAATATCTTTCAAAGCAACTAACAATTTAACTTCTGAGTCAGGTCAGGTGCAGCTATTCTTTATCATTTTCAGTGCTCGGAATACAATGAGCAGGAGTGGGAAAATAGTTCCTAGAGTAATATTCATTCAAAGAATCTATTGCCTAACATGCTGTCAATGTGAAAGATCGCTATTGAATACATAAAAATCTTTATCTTTTATAATATTACCTTTCTATTCAACTGCAACCACTCTGCAGGATCACAGAATATGCTGAGTTGGAAAGGACCACACAAAGATCAATGAGTCCAACAGGACCATTCCCACAAGTCACACCATGTGCCTGAGAGTATTGTCCAAATGACTCTTGAGCTCTGTCAGCCTTGGTGCTGTGACCACTTCCCCGGGGAGCCTGTTCAGTGCCCAACCACCCTCTGGGTCAACAGCATTTTTCTAATATCCAAACCTAAACCTCCCCTGACACAACTTCAGGACATTCCCTCGGATCCTGTCACTGGTCACCACAGAGAAGAGATCAGTGCCTGCCCTCAGCTTCCCCTCAGGAGGAAGTTGTAACTGCAATGAGATCTCCCCTCAGTCTCCTCTTTTACAGGCTGAACAGACCAAGTGACTTCAGCTGCTTCTCTTACTGCTTCCCCTCAAGGCCCTTCTCCATCTTCATTGCCCTCCTTTGGATGCTCTCCAATAGCTTAATATCTTTCCTATATTCTGGTATCCAAAACTGCACACAATATTCGAGGTGAGGCCGCCCCAGTGCAGAGCAGAGTGGGACAATCCCCTCTCTTGACCGGCTGGCAATGCTTTGCCTGATGCCCCCCAGGACACAGTTGGCCCTCCTGGCTGCCAGGGCACTGCTGACTCATATTCAACTTGCCATTGACCAGGATCCACAGGTCCCTTTCCATGGCACTGCTGTCCAGCATCTCATTCCCCAGTCTGTATGTACATCTGGGGTTATCCCATCCCAGATGCAGAATCCAGCACTTTCCCTTGTTGAACTTCATATGGTTGGTGATTGCTCAGTCCTCTAATTTGCCCAGGTCTCTCTGCAGGGCCTCCCTGCCTTCCAGGGAGTCAACAGCTCCTCCCAGTTTTGTGTGGTCTCCAAACTTGCTTAGTATCCCTTCCAGTCCTGTGTCCTAGTCATTTATGAAGATGTTGGAGAGAACAGGCCTAAGACCTGTGGAACCCCACTAGCAACAGGTTTGATGTTGTCCCATTCACTATTACCCTCTGTGCTTGACCTGTGAGCCAATTGCTCACCCATCACATGATGTGTTCATCCAGTTGTGTGCTGGACATTTGGTCCAGAAGGGAGACAATACTAAAAGCTTTACTGAATTCCAAAAAGATTACATAAAATGCCTCCCATTGATCAGTTAGGTGGGTTACCTTGTCATAAAAGGAAATCAGGTTTGATGAGCAGGACTTTCATCTCATGAAGCTGTGCCGACTGTAACCAATGCCTGTGTTATCTTTCAGGTGTTTTTCAACAACTCCCAGATAATCTGCATAACTTTACCAGGATTCTAAAGAGTGTTTTCTGTCAAATCTTTCTTGTCCCATGAAAGGCTTCTTTAAGGTATGACATATAGAAGTGAAACATTAGGAATGACTTCTCTGAAATCAGTGGAATCCCATAGTTGTAAAACCAGTACTGAAATTAAGGCAACTCACAGAGGAATTGATATAAGCAAAACTTTTTTAGCACAACTTTATGGCATTCTGTGTATTCTTTACAATACAGTTAAGAAATAGTTTTCCCAGGAGAGTAGAGTCTGTTTATGCACTCGTCTCTCAAAGCTCTTAAGCTGTACTTGTAATTACTCTATAACTATATGCAACTAATACAACTATAGGTGTTAGGAAATTGGATATTCGCCATTCTACCTTGGCATTAAGTATCTGAGAAAAAATTGCTATATATTTAATGTGTTAAGAGCTTTATTGAATATTCACATTACTCAGTTTCTATATGCCTTTGCATATTTCATAAAAAAATTAAAGGAGATTACTTAAACTTCATTTAGAAACAGTCTTATGTTCTTATAAGTGAAAAAAAAAAAAAAGTTGTGTGTGTATATATGTAAAATCAAAACACATATACTGCAAGGCCCTGAAATAATTTACTTCTGTAGTGACTTTGAAAACCCTTCTATCAAAGACAACTGTGTAAGACTGATTTCCAGATGATGTAAGCCTTCAGAACTCATTACAGGTATTCCAAATGCTCATCTTTTACCTGAGGTGCTTGTGCAAGCATGCCTCATTAGCAGTCAACTCAAGGGCAATCGGCCATGCCTGGATCTATTTTACCATCTTTATTCTACACTATGTTCATACTTTTCTTTCTCTACCATTCCTATAAACCCATAAAAGAATAGGTTTTATCTGCTCGAACTCCTAGCACTTGAAAGGGGACTCTTGCCTTACACCACAAGAGAATTAAAACTGGTTTTGAATTTTGGCAACACTGATTACATTACAAACTGCACCAAATGCTAGAAACCAACGTTTTCCTAGTACTATTCAACTAATGATATGTAGTCACAGCACCTAGTTTGTTGCAGTTACCTTCAGAGCTGGAGAAGGTAACTGGAGAGCTGGAGAAGCTTCCACAGAAGCTCGTGGACATAAAGTTTATCCATTAGCTGCACTGTGCAACTTTCTTCTCTCAAAATCTGTGCTTAGATCTTCTTACATTTGTTGAAAATGGATTTTGCACAAGCTTTTTTGCCCTCACAGTCCATGCCATCTCTCCTACTTGTCACTAAGAAGAGCTCCCTCTGAACTGCATGATTTCTGGTTTCATTCAGAGAGGTTGAGCTGATCTCTGAGTGCAGCTTTCAACAAAATCCCTCTAAAATGTAAGAATTTCATCTTTAAAATGCACCCTTTCATATGACCACCTGCAATATTTAGTCTAGTTTATTGCTAGTTAATCAGTTAGTGGGTTCTACAGTCACTACTACTACTGCAACAAACTCAAGGTATTATGCAGAGGATTATAATCTACTTAGCATTAAGTAACTCTTAGAAACATTTTTGTCAAACCCACATCTCTTCACTGCATGGAGATGAGAAGAAAAAGTTATGTTTTCTTTCTGTGTTTAAAATATCCCTCACCAGTGAGTTAACTCCTTTTGCCTATTTGTGTAGGCATTTTTAGAAGAACAGAATAGAATGTGTTTATAAAGAAAAGCAAACATAGGAATTAAGGCATTTGTGGGAATCAGGCTTGATACCAGAAAGCTCATTTTTCCAAGTACTTAATGCGAATTTTGGGTTGCCACCTCCTCCCATCCAGGCTTTCTGTACATCACTAATATTCTAGTACATCCTTTGTTATACAGCACTGTAACAAAGAGTGCTGACAGGGAAGACAAGAAAGTTTCCCAAAATGATGTTGCCATGCATAAACCTTATACCTGATTATTACCCTAAATTTACTTTTACCCTGATTCTTCTTTCTTATTGCACTTGACTGGGACAGAACAGCCACAAAGCGGCTGCTACAAAAACAATCATTGTGGCTACCATCAGTGGCTAATTATTTCTGTTATCAGTTTGAGTTTTCATGGATTTACAATCAAAGAGGCATGAAGTGGCAACTGGACTCCGCACTTTTTGAGGAGAAAGAAGTAATGTGTTCTTGAAAACATCCACCAACAAACCCGAGATCCTCCTCCCAATGTTTCTCCCACAAGTTCAAATGTTTGCAATTTGGAAACATCAATTGAAATAGGGGAATCAGAAGTTTGTAGCCAGAAATACTAAAACCCCACAGTATGAAAGCCCTCACTAAGAGATGTTAACTTGCAATATTCTGTATTGTTCAGACAGACTTCATAGAGAACACAGAAAACTAAGACAACGGTTCTGGGTTTCCCCCTTCAGTCGTGCCTTTCCCTTTTTTTCTCATACTAATGCTTTATTAAAGAAAACCTTCATTATGCTTTTCTTGAACTAAAGATCTCCTGGTAATGGAAAAACTTAAAAGGAATTCCATTGTTTAAAAAATATGGTTCTATTTCGTTAATTCAACATTTTGGCTTCAAAGTCATTACCAACTAGTTAAAAATAACTCATCAGTACATTCCAATCTCACTGCTGCTGTGCATCAGGAATTAAGTCAAGACCCTTCTTTGGTAATTTACTGCCCAAAAATAAAAGTGTGAAGGAACATAAGAATCCATCAACCACACAATTTTTTGTGGTTAGCCAACATGTCATTTAAAAACACAGGAGAGAGCAGCTAGTCTTTAATGAAATTAAATTTCTATTAGCTACATGATAAACATACCAACCAAGATTCAGTATCAACCAAGAAAATTTCCTCATACTTATTCTGCCTGCTAATCTCATTTCAAGACAAAGTACTAATATTTCCAAAAATCTGGAGTTTACTTTTTTTACTTTTTTACTAAAAAAGCTTAAAAAAAAAAGAGAGTAATATAGCACTTGTTGCCAGGCAAATTCAAGTTCTGTTGCTTATTACCTTTATTATGATAAAATCTTTAGGCATGTTTTAATTGTGTGGGTATTGGTAATTTAGCACAGTTTCTGTAAGTTATTCCATAGTGTTTTAATGCAATAATACTTTTTAGGAGTGGGGATATTTGTTTCTGGAAGGATGTGATGTAGACATGTTTTTATCCTGCTTACAGCTGTTAAATTTCTAAATTTGGGAAACAAGCAAGTGGGCAGCTTTCTATGAATATATACTTTTCCCCTTCAATAAAAAAAACACCAGAAAAAAACAAGTCTGTGCAGAGTGCATGACTAAACTAGTATTTAGCCTGCGATGACACGAACAGCTCTACAGAAATAACCTTTTATATATAGAAAGTAAAGGAATACAGAGATACACCCTTTAAAAAGACTTATTTCTAACACCATATTCTGGTATTCAGTCTCTCTGAAATCTGCAGAAAATAGCCTTACCAATGATGTTAGTGGGACTGATTTAGGAAGCAGATGCCCAGCCACACAGCGTTAATTGTTAAATGAGAATTGCAGAGGGTGCATTTTTTCAAGGGATTTTTCTGTTTCAAAAAAAAAAAAAAAAAGGAAGAAAAATCCAATGGTTTTGGGTTTAAAAAAAAAAAACTTAAAAGGAGACAGATGGTTTCATCCCTTACTTTAAAAATAATTATCAGAAATAGTTCAGAATGTGGCATCCAATATTTAACAAAATTAAAACTTATAACATTTTTTTTCAGTTTGCTCAATGCATATCTTCTCAAACATCTATTGATTAGTGAATTAAATAGTAAGTACACAAAACAATAATTTCCTTCACACATGCAGAATAGAGAAGCAGATGAACAAACTATAAATATTACATAATGCCTAAATTAAAAGTCTAAACCAGGATTTTAGCTTGAGGGTTTCATGGACTATCCAGAATTCAGAACTTTGAAATATTTTTGTGGAACGCTAAATATGCTGAATTTTTGTTCCTCTATAATCCCTTAGGAGTAATCATGAACAGGGATCTCACAATTAAATTTGAAAATTAATTATTATGAATCTATAAAGATGGAAGAGAAGCCACATTCACTTTTCCCAGTTTAAGAAGCTGTTTGTAAAGTGACAATCTGTCTCACAGCAGCCACTGTAACATAATGTTGTCCAATTAGAAGCCGCCCAACTTCTTCGCTCTCACCACCAAGTTTCAGGCGGATGCGTCATTACACCTCCAGGGGAGGTCAGTTCCTCAAACTTAAGCTTTCTATATTGCATCCTTCTTGCTTTCATTAAGATGATCCATATTAGTATTGTAGAGCTGCATTGTAAGCCCCAGATTCTACAAAAGGAAAAAATGAATCATCTTAGTGATGAGCCTGACTGCAGCATCGCAAAGCTGATGAGGATACGAGTAAATTAATCATGCAGAGATCCATGCTGTCATGGCTGGAAGCTCTTGATACCTGAGGTGGCTCAATTATAACTAGTTAGATCACTTCCCTATTACGCTCCAGTCTGACATGCAAGCATGCCAAGACACAGCAAAGAGGTTTCTTTTTAAGAACCATAAAAGGATTTAAAGACATGAAGATACTCAAATCAACAGGAAAACTTAGAATTGCCCAAGAGAAATAAATCTCCAGGCAACACAAATTGATCTGCTGTGTACGGCATTTTATGTCCCTGTGCCAGTTGCTGGTCTCCAAACCAATTACTATTTTTACATTAGTACACAAACCTACCATATTGAAGAAAATTCTTCCTCTTTCTCCATCTACTTACAAAGTACAAGCATTTCTTGTGAAAACTTCAAACAAAAAAGCATGCTATGAGTGCCAAGAAAGGAAGAAAGGAGAGAGATATGCTCAGTCTTGGAGACTAATAAGCTGTTAAAAAAGACTTTGGCTCTAAAAAATTGAAAGCCCTTTAATTGAAAGCCCTATAATTTCAAGAAACTAATACTGCATTTCAGAGAAATGATGAGAAACAGAGATCACTGTCAATCACAGTACTGATCATTCAATTCTGCTTTTCATAAGACTACTTGGTTTTGCCCTTACCTGTGTATTTAGGCACTTTCCAACTTGAAAAAGAAGTAATCTGTGATCCCTCATTTAGATAAAAAGTTATTCTAGAGTCTGTTTTCTTGGAGTATAATCATATAGCTTGATACCCATAGGTCAATTTCCATAAAGGCATCACAAATATGTAATTTTAACACAACAACAAAACATAAGTATTAAAAGTAACTTGTAATTGTAATGAGGCTGTCAATAAAGACAGTATGGTCAGCAAAGAGAGATTAAAGCAACTATCAAGTCTTATTACAAAGGTCATTCTGTATGTAAAAACAAATCAAGTGTCATACTAAGCACAACACTTACTGGCAACTTAGGAAGCACAGAATAATTTCAGTACAGGAATGATGTCTAGCAGGGGTATGAGGGAGTGGGAAGAGGAGGAATGACAAACTGTAACAGTAGTAGGCAAGATGACATCATCACTCTTGCTGCCTAAACCCTTTCTAGATATCATACAATGGTTTGGGTTGAAAGAGACTTTTTTTAATGTATAGTTCAACTTCCCTTCCAGAGGCAGGGACACCTTCCACTGCTCAAAGCTCCATCCAGCCTGATCTTGCACACTTCAACTAATGGGGCATCAACAACATCTCTGGACAACCCACGCCAGCATCTCACCGCACTCATAAAATACTTCTTCCTTATGACCAAACTAAATCTACCCTCTTTCAGTTTAAGACCATTACACCTTGTCCTGTCACTGCAAGCCTTGGCAAAAGATGCCTCTCAATCTTTCCTATTAGTCCCCTTCATATATTGAAAAGCCACAATAAGGTCTCCCCAGAGCCTTCCCTTCTCCAGGCTGAACAATTCCAACTTTCTTCACAGGACAGAAATTCCAGCTCTCTGGCCATTTTTGTGGCCCTTCTCTGGACCCACTCAAATATTTCCTTAAGTCTTTCTTGCGCTAGGGACACCAGAACTGGGTATAGTACTCCAGGGGAGGTCCCACTATGATTAAGTAGCTAATGGGCATAATCAAGTCTGTTTGCTCTCAGTGTGCCTTCCCAAGAGACTCAAAAACTCGAAGTTTCTTTCTGCTTTAATTCTCTCAGTATAAAAACTGGACAGCAGTAAAATTTACTTTCACCTAACATTGTAAAGGTACCTTTTCATTCAACTTTAAGGTTTTCTTATGTAGAATAAAAGATATCTATGCTCATCGACTACTTGTGAATCAAAGTCTTTATTACATTTAACAAAAATTCTACTATAAATTGGCCCTGCATTAATTTACAGATATGGCACTAAAGTTTGCTGGTTATAATCAAAACTAATGTTTTTTATCTTGAGAAACACAGTAAAAATACTTCTGTATATCATCCAGCTACCTCAGTTATAAGGCCCAACATACTCCATCAATGAAAGAATTTAGACATGTATGACATATATGCACTGTAATAAAGCTCTTAGACATATAGAGACAAATATGGCATGACAGTATATATAAAATAAATGAGCTATGAACAATTGCCCTCTATGATTATAAGCACCAGGTATTTAAAATATTTCATCAGAAAAACCTATCTTACTCTACAGGCAGAGAGAAAGGAGTGAAGACTGATATTCAAAACCAGACAGAGATTTAAATTTGTGCCAAGTTACACTGAAAAAATCAATTCCAAAGATCCCAAGTAAATCAGCAGTGCACTCAAATAATCCAAATAATTTTGTAACAAATACAGAGTTGATACAGCAAGATTGCCTGGTACAGAGTGGAGACGGGTTTTTTAAATTCTGAGTATCAGCCAGCTGGGATATAATGCCTCTGTAGCATAATCACACATTGTTTGGGAGAGAACCTCCCAGTTAATTTTCTCCAGCAGGATACCTTATCATTCACTTATAGCTATGGACTTCTGATCAGGTCTACCAAACAAGACCCTGTCTCAAAACCTGCAGGAGAATCACATACAGCATCTTTCCTCTATATTTTAACATTTATGGATGGTACAAAGAGTTCCGAAAAGCATTAAAGTTTCAGTATTTTATAACTAAAGTCCTGACAAAGATTAGTAACTTCTTCTCCCAGCAACACAAAGTCTCAAAATTGCTTTATATACTGCCCTGTCATTTTAGCTACTCAAATCTAATTTAGAGTCCACTACTACTTCTGCTGTGTGCCTCTCATGTTTCTTTTTTCCGGTTTACTATTCCTTCAGTGCCTTATTTCACCATATATAAAGAACAAACACTGCAATTCTCAGGAGACCCTTGCTTTATTTCTCTTTCCTCATCAATATAATTTGCAATAGGATTTTAACATTTTCTCTTGAAGACACTCAGAAAAAAAGAATAAATCAAGGAGCTCCTGCTAGCGCAGCATCATGGTATAACCTGGCAGGCAGTTAAACACCACACAGCTGCTTACTCCTTCTCTGCCCCACCACAGAGGGATGGGGGAGAAAACTGAGGTGAAAAAAAAGAAAAAAAAAAAAGTAAAATTTGTGATTTCAGATAAAGACAGTTTAACAGGACAGAAAAAGGAAGTGAACATAGTAATAAGGATAAAATAATTAGAATATACAAAAGAAGAGATGTATAATTACTCACTACCCACAAGACTGATGCCGAGCCTGCTCCTAAGCAGTCCCTGGCAACCTTTCCCTCTAGTTTATATACTCAGCATGACATTATATGGTATGGAATATCCCTTTGGCTGATTTCCATCAGCTGTCCCACTTGTGTCTTCTCCTAGCTTCTTATGTCCCCCAGCCAACGCACTGACAGTGTGATGGGAGAAGCCAAAGGTCAATGACTTAGGGTAAGGATTGCTTCACAAGAACTAAAACATCGGTGTGATATCAACATTATTCTCATCCCAAATTCAAAACATGCTTCTATACCAGCTACTAGGAAGAAAATTAGCTCCATCCCAGTTAAAATCAAGACATATGGTAACCCTTTGCAGCTCTTCAGAAGTGATTATTCATCCTTGTCCAGACTGCAAAATCAGGAAGGCAATGATTTGTTTGTTGAATGGCAATAATTAAGTTTAAGGCTAACAGATAAAATTCAGACTTGCAAGTCTCAATAGAGTTATACCGAAACTATCTCAAAGTATATGGTCATTAATGTTTTACATCTAAAGGCTGCAGATGGCTTTATAGACAATCAAGGATTGAGCTTTGTGAGGGTGAGGGAGAAGTGTTATCTCCTCCACTCACATAGTTTCTTTTACAGAACCTGCAAGGGTCATTCTACCCAGAGAAAATTATGCCAAAAACTTTTGATGAGTCCCTCAACTTGATTTAACTTTGGGTGGAATCTCCTAAGACTAGCAGTGAAGATGGCTCACCATGTGCATCGCTCCTGTAATACATACCCCTCAGCTGCCTCAGTAACTGCTGGTGCTCAGCTTTAATGCCCAAGCACTGTTCAAATACCACCTGAGAAACAGAGAGGTCCTATGAGGGCTCGCAGCTCTTCAGCTATTTTTGTTTCTAGCACACTAAAATGGAATCACTGGGGTTAATTTTACTACAATTATGCATGCATATACAAACCTCTAAAACACATATGTAGTTGCAGCCTTTGAATCAGATACTGTTTCACCTTGACAGTGCTTCCTGGGAGAATGAAGGGATAACATCCAACCAGCACTAATCCCTTACAATTACTTGAAACCCATAGGCTTTATAAACAAGAACAAATGCATACTTAGTAATAAAAGTGATTTGCTACTTAGACTCACACCTCAGAGATAAACGGGGATTCATTTTGTAAAGGTTAGCATTTAATGTATTCAAAACAAAACCAATATTTTGCAAGAGGGAACCACTTTCCAAGGAAGGGCAGATAAAGCCTATAGATAAACTTAGTTATTTCCTAAGATCTTTAACCAGAGGGTATAAGGAAATTCTACTGTAATGACTTTTTGGTGTCAGTAGGTCCTCTCACACCACCTTTTCTTGCCCTGAACACTCAGCAGTAGCTTTTCTGAACTAGATAATCATGTCCATGTTTACCAGCAACATAAAAACCCCAACATCTAAATCCAGTGCCTTGTTAATTGGTCACTGCAGTAACTGAAACAAGTGTAATGGGAATGAGGGCAACAGCATGTGTACATAAATAGCTAGGTAGTACTTACCCTTATTTTTGTACTAAAACCATTTTGTGTTATTACTATTTTTAAACTTTTTCTAACATTTAGAAGCTTCTAGAAATACTATAAAAATAAAAAATAACAGAAAAAAAATAACATAAGCACCATATTTTTCCTATGCATTTGGCATGGTGAGGAATGTCAAAGGCAAACAGGGCTTCTAGAGGCAGGTAAGTCTAACTGGACTTTAGGAACACCTCTGACACTGTCTCCCATAAAATCCTCAGAGACAAGCTGCTGATGTATGGGCTGCATGAGCAAGTGGATTGCTAACTGGCTGATTAGCTGGGCCCAGAGAGTGGTGATCATGGTATAAAGTCTAGCTGGAGACCAGGAATTAGCAATGTACCCTGGGGTCAATACCAGGACCAGTCCCACTTAATATCTTCATTAATGATCTACATGATGGGGCAGAGCACACCCTCAGCAAATTTACTGATAGCACAAAACTGGGAGGAGCAGTCAATATGCCAGAGGGTCATGTTGCCATCCTGATAGGCTGAAGAGATGGTCTGGCAGGAACCTCAAGGTTAAACAAGAAGTATAAAGTCCTGCTTCTGTGAGGTAATTACCCCATGTACTGACACATGCTGGGAATGGTCATCTGGAGAACACACTGGCAGAAAATGACCTGGGATCCTGGAGGACACCAAGTTGAACATGAGCTAAAAAAGGTGCCCTTACCACAAAGAAGGGTAAAAGTATCCTGGTCTACATTAGGTAGAGCACTGTCAAGAGATGAAGGGACTTGATATTTCCCCTCTATACAGCACTGGTGAGGCCACATCTGGAACACTGTGTTCAGGTCTAGGCTCCTCAGTGCAAGACAGACAAAAAGCTACTAGAGAAAGTCAAATGACTAAGGGACTTAAGCACCCCTCATACAAAGAAAGGCTGAGAGAGCTTAATCCTAGAAGAGGCTTAGGGACAATCTTATTGATGTATAGGAATACCTGAAGAAAAGATATAAAAAAGATGGAGCCAGGTTCTTTTCAGTGTTGACCTGAGGCAGTGGACATAAATGGGAACACAGGAGGTGCTGTCTGAATATCAAGAAACCCTTTTACTGTGATGGTGACTAAGCACTGGCACAGGTTGTCCAGAGAGGTTGTAGAGTCTCCATCACTGGAAATACTAAAAAACTCATAAACACATGGACACTGTCCTGGGCAACCTGTTCTAGGTGACTCTGCTTGAGCTAAGGGGCTGAACACTACAATCACCCAGAGGTCCCATCCAACCTCATTCATTCATAAGAAAGAAGAGCCTGCACAGATATTCAGTAATCACACCTATTAATATCAGCTTTACAAAAGCTACAGCAAGACTACACAAATTCTATAACACACCTTCTCCTATCTCGGCTCAGTCTTGTTCAATAGACTGCATAACAAGAAACAGCTCTAGATCCTCTTTATTACACACTAAGATCTCCAAGTCAAACCTATGTGACTAAAGAAAAAAGGCTTGTGTAGTTCTTAGAAAAATATTTGACATTTCAGCCTACATACAGTAAGTTCCATTATTGTTATAAAAGATCAGAACTTCTCTTAATAGGCTGCCTCTCCAAGCTAGGAAGAGCATCATGGTTAAGCATGCAGAGAATGATGATGCAATTACACTAAAGTACCTCACTCTCAGTGACATCTCAGTACTTTCCGTAGGAAAGGAAGATTAGACAACAAGGCATAGATCTTAAGCTGTTGGCTCTTCAAAAAGGCTCTCTGGAATATTTTGTTCTTCTGCAGATCAAAATACATACTTTTTCTAACCACTTAGCTCTTTTACATTTATAGTTCCTGACGCTCAGTAGGATCACAAAGTTCACAATGCATAATGGTAGGGCATGCATCTAATACAAAGATTACAGAAAATGTACTCAAAAGAACATTTGACCAAGGTTATACAAGTGATGAGAATCCTTTTGTCATGCAGTCTCCAAAATTATTTTCTTATACTCCGAGACTGATGACAGATAAATTGAAAACATGTAAATACAATACAGATTCTGTACAGTGTATAACTGCAGTCCCATTTCCAGAGTTCAACGCTGAAGGATGACAGACATTCCTTTTGTATCAAGGATTCTATTTATTAAAGTTGCCACCACTAAGTAATGTCTAAGATAACTTAAAAAAAGCTCATTTTAAGCTTTAGAAATTTTCCTCAGGTTCATTTATTTGCCAGTGTTATGGTAAGCTAGCCATTAAATTCCCCACTTCACAGCAGTGATATTCTACAGAAATTATTTGCAATGTATCCCTCCAACTCAGTCATTTTGTTCTGAAGGTCTAAGCCAGTAACAGAACTCACTTTCTCTATAGGATCATACTTTCAAATACAAAACCAGCTGCTTTAGCTTATTTCTCCCCATACAGAACAATCACCTGTTCTCTTCTGGAGCTTGATTTCCCATCCCAATTCTGGTCTCTGCTCCACACACTGCCAATGATATCACTGCCCTCCCTATAGCAGCTGCCTTATCATGCATAAGTCGGCTGTGGGAGAAGAGAGGCAGGGACAAATCTTGCATCAAAAGCAGTCAACACTGGCTAAAACAGTAGCATTTGCCAAGTAAATTATTTCTATAACTCTAAAATACGATATTTCTGTTATTCTATCGAAATTCTAATAGTTTTATGATTCTGTGAGTTCAAATATTTTACTTCAATAAGACAGAACAAGTATGAAACATGCATTTCACAGATCTGATAATTCAATTATATGGCTAAAAAGAATGAACACACTTAAAATTTTAAAGTGGCCTGTCAGCCCAGTAATGAATTCTCTCTCCTTCTCCCCTCATTCTAGTTGCTCTTTCTGAAAAGAGGGAAGGAGGAAAATCCCATTCCTACCTCCCCAGAAAAGTATTTGGTTACATTTGGAATGGTTAAAACAGTTCAGTTTAGCTCTAATTACAAAGCACAAAGAAAATGCAAACAAATAAAAAACTAAGCAGACGGGAGGAGAAAGAAGAAAATCTTTTTTTCACTTTCGGTTTGAGATCTCAGGAGTTTAAATACCCATTCAAGGTTTAGGTGCAATTTATGCCCATACCAAGAGTTAAGTCACCTATTAGGACTGCTAAAAGGTAATTTTGCTCAAATTCAAGCTAGTCTTGAATGCACTCCATCACTTTTGCCAAAACTATTCCATTTTGAAGGAATAACCACTTCCTCAAGGAGGATCCTAAACAAAAACCCACCAAGAACATCTAACTTGCTCCTTGTGTCATTGCTTAAGCTTTTTATAATAGCAAGGGGTTTGTCAAGCTCCATTTTTGTGATAGATGTACTCTGCAGACAGCAAAGCCTCTGCTGTCAATCTGAATCTGTTACCATTCTTATAAATGGGCCATTTGACAGTTTTCATCACACTGTTGGAAGGATTCTTGTTATCCCAGCTCTTGTGCAAAAATCTTTCTTCTGTCTATGTCAGCAAAGAGCTTGACTTTAAAACACATTTTTACTACATGTTATGCAGTAAGACACAGTGCAAGTTTCCATGCTGATGAGAAAACCTTTTGAGAAAATACTTACGTACGTGCATGATTCTTCTGTGACAAAAAAATGTTAGGATTTAAGCAGATAAAAATGCTATCCTAATCCATCATTCATTTCATCCCACTATGAACAGAACAGATGCAAAAAAATAATCTAAATCTAGGCATTTTTTACAATATGGTGTCAGGTATACCCAGAGGGATTCTTACTGATGCTGTATAGGTGAAGATTATTGCCAGGTGACATGCACAATTTTGTGTGGTTTTTTATGAGTTAGGGAGCACAATAAGCTTTTCTCAACCCCCTGACTTATTGACAGTGCAAATTCCCAACTTTCGTGTTTATACTTGAAAATTCAGAAGTTGCTTCTACTCGCATTAAAACCATGACCAAAGTCCCATATAGTTGAACGCCTCTCAGATGAGATGTTTTAGATATTTTCTGAACTGTTCCCTTCTAGGGGATTTATTTATAAGGAGAGCTCTTAAATAAAAAAAAAAAAAAAAAAAAAGAGGGAAATTATATCTAGTTAAAAGAATTAATAACTATACAACAGCAAAAAATATCTAATTATGATTCTAAAAATAACCCCCCAACCTTTAGAATCTTTATTTAGCCTATTAAAGCAGACTAATACAGAAGTGTAAGTGTACCATATGCTATCAAAACATTATCAGCCACTTCATTTGACCTGACCACTACCACTGCCAGATCTAGCACTTGACTGTGACTGTCAGTAATGGGACCAGGAGAATTCCTACAGACTAGGAATTCTTTCAGGCAGAAGCTACATAGCATCTTTTGTTCATGGAAGGCTCAGTATATAGAGCAAATCTTCCTCACCAGCCACAGTCAGATTAACTTATAATAAAATGATGTAATCACGTTCAAACTAGGCCAAATAACATTTGTTCCACACTTAGGAAAAAAACTCTACAGTCTTAGTTGCCTTTTTAACTGTAATGAAATATCTTCCCTCTCTACTTTTGCTTCAATCTAACTTGCAGAACCATACAGTTTAGTGTTCAACATATGTCAATGGAAGTCCAGTCCTAATTGTTCCTTTCCATTCAAGGTTTAGCATGAGCCCACACTGAGAAACTGCAACTGGAAAACAAATGTAATATTCTTGCCAAAGACTAAGCAGAAATGCATAAGATCATAATGGAAAACATCCAGTACTAATGACTCAAATTCATGTAGCTCATTTCAGGAGATGATTCATAACTAACCTATAAATTTCACTAATTGGAAATTCCTCTCAGTGCTTACAATCAAGGGGAAAAATTAAAATTAAGACACTTCCTGCATGCTGGTCAAAAACCCCAAATAAGGCAACCATTAACTGCATTTTTGGCACAGACACCTCTCAATTACATCTACGCAACCCAAAGATCAGCAATACCTATATAAACATATATATACACACACATACACACAACAGAACAAAGACTGAGTATTTATATGGCAAAAAAAGCTAATAATTGTTTAACTTCCCTAAAAAAACCCCAGAAAATCATTCAAATACTAAAGATAGATTGAAAAGATGTAGCAGTAAGGGTATTTAGCAAATTTCAGTAATTACATATTTGGTATGCTGCAATATAATAATTCTTAAAAACAAACAAAACAATTAGGATTTTCCAGTGTGTACCATGTCACAATACACTAAATTGAGGACCAGTCATTCATAGTTTTTTGAAAAAGGGAGGATTGGACTGAACTTGTGCAATACTGAAAGTTTGTTTTAATTCATTACTCAGGTCCTAGTCCAGAGTTATTAATAGTTAAAAAGCAGTCAGTTCAAATGAGGATAATTCAGACTTGACTCTACCTCTTTCCTTGACTCTTGCCAGATCCCACCTCCCTACACACATGCCTGCAGACCGGTATAATTGACCCAGCTTGTAGCCACCCCCTAATTCAAAGGGCATTTGCCTCACTGAAGCTCTGCCCTCTAAGTTACTCTTCAGAGCACTATTTCATGCTCTGCAATCACAACAGCAAGAATCTTTCATTAAAAAAAAAAAAAGTAGGCTAATAACTCATGAGCTTATGAGTCTGGTACATAGCCAAAGATCTGTAATATGGGTTAACATCTGACCAAACTGTGAAAGTAATTGCAGTTTCTCCTGTAAAGTAGCTCCATGCCTTCCCTGTGTGTGACCTGAAACACACACCTCTAGTAACAGACCTCTCCCTCTGACAGTACTGTGGTATTTCAGCTTTGCCATACCCTTTAAAAAAAAAACAATCCAATATCCTTTTCAAGATCCTATGTCCTATTACAACACTGAATTCTGACCAAAAAAAAAACCCCCAAAACAACAAAACAAACAAAAAACCAAAACTAAAAAAAAACCCTAGTCCTGAAAGCATACCAGTATTTAAAAACTGACACCCCTACCACATCACGAGAAGTTAGGTTTGATTATTTCTTTGAGGAACTAAGAATCTGTGAGAGCACCACAATCCTTTGGCTACTGGCAGGAAATATCACCTATGACTGCACATGCAGAGAACAGCAAGCCATTAAAAACATAACCTGAAACAGGGCATTTAGCATTTCATTTCCTATTTCCCATATGTCCATAAATGAATAGCATGGAAAATACTGAAGTAATTGTGGTTTTTCTGGAAAAGTTTAGAAATACGTCATCTTGGTTTGGGTTACCCCCACACCTTGCAGTAGATGAAAACAGACTCGAGACCCATAATGCAAACTGGAGAATACTCACAACCGGGGGGGGGTCTAACAGACTTTTAACAAAATATAAATGGAAATGTTTTGCATTTCATTTTTTGCACCCTCACTACTCTGTTTCTCAGCTCTGTTTCTAAGCTGATATTCACATATGCACACACGCATTAAGGCCCTATGTTCAATGAAAGGATAAGAAAGAAGCAAAACAGAAAGCTGCCAATCAGGTACTTTAAAATTTCCACCTGAAAAGTAGTGCTATATGTTGGTCAAACCATGATAATATGGGTGTACTCATCTAGCATCATCAAGCACAGTTATGTCATCTGCTTGCCTGCTGTCACAAATGTAGAGAAATGGCTACAAAGAATTCTCCTTTACCTGTCCAAGGGTAGCAGGAGTTGTACTGCTCACTCATTAAAGGAAAGGTTGGCACCTGGGACAAGTATCTCTCCAAAGAGAAAACCGCTCTTTGGAAAGGAGAATAAGAAGATATTGCTGTGTACTATAACCAGTGAAAGTTAAATGTCTACCCTAAATCCAGCTGGAATTGTGTCAGGATGCTGTGAAAAAAAAAAAAAATAATCAATGGAAGTAACTCCTCCTATACTCATTTACTGAGTCTATAGATGATATGACATTGTCCTGACAATCACAACTTTAGCAGTAGTTTTTGCAGGATATGGTCAAGTGTAATGATTCCACATATAAATAGACAGCTACAATGAAATAAGTGGATCTCAGCCCCAGAAGTCCCATCATGTACAAGTTTAAAATGCTCCCTTACCTTTAAGCTACAGTGTATTTTGATGTTTCTAAAAAAAGGTGAAAAATGGGATAAAAATCTTGACTAAAGTCAGATGCCACATGTAAAACAAAGAACAAATTAGAAAGCTTCCTTTCCTATCCTTATTAAAAGGCCTTACCTTTCAAAATAACCTATGTATGCCCCTCAGTAGGGGTTTCTTTCTCTTAAAGACCTGAATATCAAGAAAGTGCTGAAAGCCACTCTTTCAAAAAATGAGAGCACTTGCCAATAAATCACAACTGTTTTACCATATGCCACATCATTCTGCCAAGTATCACCAGCCTGTTCTACTTTTAAGCAAATTTCATTATAACATAGCTCAGAGCAATGCTCATTAAAAAGTATACTGAAAAATGTCAAGTTGTTTTTATATTAAAAAATGTGACTTTGTTTTCTATGAGGATTTCAGACTGGTATCTATTGAAGAGAAAAATCTGAGAAAGCTCACCTCAAGAACTCACCACTCACTTCTGAGAACAAGATGACAGCCCTGTCATCTGCTCCATCACACACTAATGTTGATTGTTACTTTGAGGACTGTCCATTTCCCAGCACTCTGGTCAGATCTCCAACCTTTACACATTCATTAATCACCCTCCCTGTTGATCTTATTAAGCAGGAGTTCAAGATACAGCTGTTTCTTTGGATAACTTTTGAATAGGTGTGTTCAGCCTTTTGTGTTACAGAGGTTCACTCCAGGCAGTTCTAAGGGCCTTCTAAGAAATCTTTAAGCCCTTTCAGCTTTTTCACAAGCATGTGAAACCCAGCACCAGATTTTCCATAGAGCAGCTGACAAGATTGGTCTTTACCTGATGAACTCTCCAAAAACTAGTCCAAATTCTGACCTCGTTTAAACTCTGATCTCACTGGACTCATGGGGTAGAGTATGCAAATCAACTCAAATCTGGCTTTAGATTCTCTTTGATTTGTTTTGTCCAGAAATAGACCAATTTGTGGTTTTCACAATTTAGCTTGCTGAATCATTGCTAAACCTACCACAGGCTAAAAAAGCATACAGACATTAGCTCTTCATTAGAAAAATAATAATCTCTTCCATTTACTCACATCTAATATTTCTCAGACAACAACAGGACCAACAGTCAATCAAAAAACACGCCTGCTTCCTGGTATTGTTACGGTTTAGTGGACATTATAAACTACTCATTCAAAGTAAAATTCTTAAATTTCAAGATTGAAAAAAGTCACAATCAATTGGGGCTTACAGCATATGAATCACAGTACAGAAGTTACGCCTGTCACAAAAGCTTTCTTTTGAAAAAAAAAAAATCAGATTTTTCTGTCAGATTCCAAAATATGATGTAAGGGTACTACATGTTTTGGTCTATATGTTATAATGCATGTCCAAACACAAGCTACTGGCTACTGCCAGTATTAATAAAATTAAACACCATAGTACAGCCCCTAAAAAAGCAAGATAACTCTAGGATCATCCTATGTAACTGATGTTCAAAATTCAGTTTTAATGAATATGAGACTGCTTATATTTCCTTTCCATTATACCATTGTTTTCATATATATTCTCACATGCCCTCCTACAACAGTAGGGAATTTCTAAAGATCTTTCTGTTCCAGATCAGTAATTTGCTTTTTCTAGGTATTTTCATTCTTGTTGACCCTTCCTGTACAGTTTTAGTTCAGTTAGCCAAACTTGGAACAAAGCTATTACTCTTATTTTTTTAAGGGTTATATTAAAATTAATAAGTGCTTTAAGGGCAAATACTATCTGTTCAGCCTATCACTCAGTGTTTTTTTCCATTCACATTCTTTTTCAACCCATAAGTCTCAAAGAAGTGCCTATAGAGAGCAACATTTAAAACAGCTATTTTATCATCTGGTGCTGAAATAGCAAAGTGAACAATTTTACTATTATTATACTAAAGTTTCATTCTCAATTGTATTGAAACAGTACTGAAGCACTGTTTATTAGGCTGTTTAGCCCATGACAACAATTTTTTGTAAGACTTCCTTCTCATCCCACCTTTAAATGCCTCACCTCTACCTTTATTTTGCATTTGGAATTAGTTATATGAATGAATCCTATTTATAATATGCAAATAATGAAAGGGTAACTGTTAATAACCTATCCCCCTTTGTCCTGTTAAGTTCCATCACACCTTTCCAGAAATAGATGGACCATGGTCCCCAATATTTCAAAGAAACACCAAATGCTAAGGACTTTAGATCAGATTTTAGATCAAATGCCTTTTTATTTTAGATTCTTAATATTGTCAGTTACAATTGTGTCTTTGGTAACGTAAGTTTTCCAGTGTTACTTATAAGGAGCAATGTATTGTTGATCTGTTTCTAAGCAGGATTAGGCACAACCTGGCTTAATGTGGAAGTTTTAATACAAACTTCACAGTTTTGGGAACACGTTACTCTTTGTTATCGTGCACAGAAGGTTTAAATAACATGGCAAACTAGCAACAGCTGAACAAAACAGGGAACAAACTCTGTCTCTTTCTCAGATCTCTATTGTAGATCTGTGATGGTACAAATCCAACCTGGAAGTTCCTAGATGACATTACAGGTCAATAGCTCAGATTTTAAACACTTTGGTGCAGCATAATTTGGATGCATCTCTGCAACACATATTAATGCTTGCATTAGTTACTTCCTGTCACTTCAAAAGACCAGCCAAATAAACTGATTTTAATGATTGGGAGTATTACTTCTACTGTACAAGTATAGGAATGGAAACAAAGAGCAGGTTGATGACTTGCCCTATGGCACGATAAACCTGTGTCAGAATGCAGACAGAAGAACAATTCACAAATATTAGTCTTGCACTAGAAAAACCACTGATAACAAGGTAACTACAGATAAAATAATACCCACTTTCTTCCCAACTTTCATGCTGCACAAAGAAACAGAATCAGATGGTGCTGGAAGTCAGAGGTACACACTTTGCAAGGTATGCTTATGCAAAGGTATACACTTTTGTCCAAGGGAAGTTTTCAATTCCTTCCTTTTAAATAGCATAGGATTAGCTACTATTCATTTTCCGCATTTGTTCTGCACTAGCGTCCCACAGAGTATCAATAATTAATGCCAGACATGAAACGCAGAGCTTTAATACAGACCCCCTCCCAGGCTAACGCCCTGCTTGCCCCAGCCTGCCCCTCTTTCTAGTTGTAAATTCTCCTTCCTTTAATTGAACTAAAAGCAGCATCAGGCAGATAAATATGAACACTTGTACAGTGAGACTTACTACAATGATTTTTGAGTCAAACATGCAGAGACCGTACTTTTAGCATTTATCAAAGTGAAGGATTAAGAGCACCAGGGCTATAGCCAGATGGGACAGACAGGCACTGTGGGAACCTGCTTTGTAACATTCTTGCAACTGTCTCAATAAAAAGTTAAATCCTACTCAGCTTTCTGATGCCCTGAGTCACTTTTAATCGAATCCAGTTTTTCAAGGGAAGTTTTACAGATGCTTTGCATGAGCAGATACCACAATTAGAAAGTGTATAAACAGACTTTCAAACAGCATTTTAACAAGAATGTAAAAACACACACTTCTGTCAATGTTGCAGTCAGATGCTAATTAAGGAAGTATTCAAATGCCTGTCTTCAAGGATCACTCTTGAAAGCACAGAGATTAATTCTAGAAGAAACAGAAGAATCTAATCTTGCTGTCTAATTGGTGTAGTGGTGAGTTATGAACGCTGCATTGAGAGCTGATGTCAACTGCCTCCTGGTCACAGATTGTATCTACCTTTGTGTTTCAGTAAAGCCAGAGAAGTGCAGCTGGATTACATCCTACCACCAGCAATAACTATGCTGAAGAAGTCCACATGAGGACCACACTTGACCTTTGCCTCTTGTGTGAAGAATTCCAGGCAAATTGTTCTCTACCTTTCCAGCAAATTTAAAGCTAGTGAATCATTAACATTCCCCAGAGGTAAACTTTGCAATTTCCAGTAATGTCAATTTATAGCCAGATTATTACCATGTATTTCTAAATACAGAAGGCACTATTTCTCTGGTATTTGTTTCTCTACTGTGATTTGGAAAAGCCTATTATTTACTCTAGTAAAAAAAAAAAATAAAGTTGGCTTGCAGCATTGACACCTCGAACCACTTCTAGTAAATGAAATACCTGATTAAGCAAAAGTTAGAAAGGTTGGAAGAAAAAAAGACTTACCTATCAAAAAAAAAATTCAGAATAAATGAGTCCACAAAAACTTAAACCTAAACTATCCATACTGCTAAATGATTCATATACTACTTTTAGCAGACATTCTCAGAATAGCCTTGTCTGATTTACCTTCAAATCAGAAGAAAAAAGCCTGAGAGCTATCAAACTTTTAACATTTAGAACTAATCAATGGCAGAAAAAGAAATTGTATGAAAATATTTAACAGCCTAGGCTGCACACAGAGTGAACCTATTTCCTGACCACATTTAGCTATAACAGCTATACAATAATTCACTAGTTTGAACTACAGAAAATTATGTATGCAGTGTAGAAACACAGGATTACCTTGTTGAAAAGAAAGTGTTGCAGAAGTATTTTTGAAGAATGAATGTCAAACAATTTTACTATTTTTCTAAAACAAGCTTGGAAAATGTAATGCATAGGGAAAGGAGATAAACACTGTTTAGACCAAATAATTAGAGAAACACCACGTTTTCAGCAAAGATGCAATTGTGAACTTCTCTAACAGGCTGGGATTAATTCACAAGTTCTCTCCTTATCATATTGACCAACAGGTTGACCTGATCAAGCAGAAATTGGACTAAATGATCGCTCAAGGTCCCTGCTAATTTAAAGAGGGGACAGAAGCCTTGATTTTGCAGTCAGAAGTCCTTTACTGTGACAAATCTTCCTGATACCATAAAACAATACTGTAATATGGTAATGTGGCAGATAACATTTGCCTTCTGCAAATCTCCTGGAAACAGGAAATTACAAAGGATACAGAAGTTTCCACTTATTTTCATGGCTTCAGGTACTTCTGCTCTCCTCTACCTCTGTATGCATAGACAGAAACATGCTCCAACAGTAAGGTGGAAAGGTCATGGATTCCATTCTGTTTCAGATCAGGACTCTTCCAAGAAGCAGATCCTGTCCAAAACTTTCTAATAGAAGATGACTCCATGGAGAACATAAAATGTATTTAAAACAAACAAGAAAAATAAACAAACCAACCTAACAAACAAAACCCAAAAGCAAAACAAACAAAAAACAAACACAAAAAGATTTTGCCTGGAGTACTGCATCCAACTCTGAGGCCCCAAAAAGGAGAATGACATCAACCTGCTGTAGTGAGTCCAGAAGGGGCCACCAAGATGATCAGAGGACTGGAGCACCTTTCCTGTGAAGAAAGGCTGAGAGGGTTGGGAGTGTTCAGCCTGGAGAAGAGAAGGTTCCACTGAGATCTCATTACAGCCTTTCAGTACCTAAAGGGGGCTTACAAGAAAGATGGAGAAGGATTTTTTACAAAAGCTTGTAGTGATAGGACAAGGTGGAATGGCTTTAAACTGAAAGGGAGTAGGTTTAAATTAGATATTAGGAAAAAATTCTTCACTGTTAGAGTGGAGAGGCACTGGAACATGTTGCCCAGAGATGACATGGATGCCCCATCCCTGCGAGTGTTTAAGGTTGGATGAGGCTTTGAGCAACCTGGTCTAATGGAAGGTGTCCCTTCTTGTGGCAGAAGGGGTTGGACCTGGTCGGTCTTTAAGGTCCCTTCTAATCCAAACCACTCAATGAATTACCTATTTCCTCTCTCTTGGCTTTTTGCTACCCTGCTTTTATTTAAGTGTAATAGCTACAACTCACAGTGAAATTTCTTCCTACCAATAAATTATCATATTGCTTGAATACATTTACAAGTAACCATACTTTACAATCTACTTGGATAGGGATTTTTAAGTGCACTATCTGCATACAAGCTCTTCAATCAGTCAAGTTACTATATATATCTTTTTATTATTTTTTTATAAAGTGTAGTAATTTAACTGTGGCAAAAAAATAATACATTCATCTTGATGAAGGTGACATGAATCTTTAAAAAAATATGTTATTTAATACCCCCTTCTCTATTACTGTAAATGTTAAATACATATTTCCTTGCAGAAAGAATTAAAAAAATCCCCAACCAAGTCTTACCCAAATCTTAGCACTGAAGTAACCTAAACCTTATAACAACATGCACAATACAAAGCAAGTTAAATGCAAAATACCATTTATGAATATTTTAAAAAATGCAAGGAGTCCATGTGTCAAGTGGTAATACACTTAATTCTTGAGCACGGATTTGTAATATCATGTAAATATGTATTTCAGATAAGAAAAGCAATTTCTTATTTAAATATGATCTTCTCTTCAAGAATTTCAACACTTCCACCGCAGCCAAACCATGAATATTAGTCTCAGACTAGACTCTATAAATACCAGAACTGATGACCACAACTTAACAATGTGCTAACATAAAAATCTGTAGTTGCTCAAGTACTGACAAGTTTAATTGTATTTGTAATACTGCAGAGAGGCAAATCATTTCACTAAGAACTGAAAGGAACCACTAGACTGCCACTGATGTTTGAACGAAATGGCACACTTGGTTTTTTTTCCCCAGTGGAAGAATTCCATTTTTATTTACCAAATTGGACTAAAACTGTTGACCAAGAACCTTTTCCTCAATGTTGTGTCTGTTTTACTCATTAGGACCTCAACGATGCCTTAAACTGGCTTTACAAGGGATAATATTAATGGCTGAGCCAATAACAAATATCCAGAAAGCTAAACCACTCAGTTCCACATCAGTTGGGAAGGATGTCTAGAGAAGAGTCTCTTTTGATCACCTGATCCAAACTGCTCAAGGCAAGTCCAGGCAACTTGTATCAATTCTCAGCCACTCTCTGCTAAAGTAACTACTTAGGGGTGAAGGACAAGGCGGGATACTAAGTGCAAACTTCCTCAGTTTCCTTGCATTTTGTTGAACACAGCCTGACTCTCAGGTTATGGGTTTTTAGGCACTGTTGATATGCACTTAGAAGGAAAGCAGGTAGGAAAGCCTGGGAAATGCTGCTATTTGATCATGTCAGTTTTGCTCTGTGTTCACCCTGACAATCTTAATACCTCTAGAATACCTTATCAGGTGGTAAAATGGATTTTGGGAAAGGATAGCAACACATGCAATGAACAAAGCCTAAATACCTATCCTGAAAAGATTGCCATCTATAAGAAAATGGGTACAAAACAGGCAAAAGATGTTAGTTTGTAATTATGTTATATTAGACTTGAGAAAAATTCTGCTTATTCTGTAAAACATTACAAACAGCAAAATGTAAACCCTGTCATTCCAAGAGTTTAAAAAACCCAGCTATTGGCCACTGTTTCACAGAATTGTGTACTCGCACTCAGAAAAAATGATAACCTAATTCAATTATATTACACCTTCATATCTTTGAACATGCAACTTCACTAATCTTTTCTACTGATAAAAGGATCTTATTCTTGGACTAGAGTACACAACCCACTAGGAGTAATGCTGGCAAGGGCTTGTCTATAATGGCCCTCCATGCTGCACAAAATTTTGGTTTGCTGGCTAACATGGTATAAAATATCATGAAAAAGTTGACTCAAGTTACTTTTGAGACATATTTCTGTAAAAAAAAAATCTATCCTATTTCTTCAGCAGCATTACAGAACCATATTTTATCTATTCTGCGTGAGAAGGCTGACAAATACTAAGCACCATCCACAGGCTCATATATCAGAGTACTTTATTCCCAAATCTGATAAGAATTCCTCGATAGTAAAAGAAAGGGGGGGTCTGGGGAGATCAAGGGGAAGCAAAGCAATTACTGCAGCCAAGTTTATACGGTAGGGAGCAAAGTACCAGACGGAAATATTTTCAAGAGGATCTTGTGAACTTAAGTGACAGGGAGCGTCAGGGAGTTGAACTCCACAGGAATCAGATATTCAGTTCTTCTACCATGTTCCTCTGCCATGGCATGCTTTAATCAACCATTTTTCTGAGGGAAAACAGAAGAAGACTTGAACTCCTTCCACCATTCACACAAACACATACAGTAGAGATATTTTTCTTCCTTTTGCTCTATTACTGCTAAAGATTATTTCTGGCTCTCACTGGCTCTAGTTAAAGTGAAGGAAACATGGAATTTTAAATGAAACAAAACAGACTCAGTATCTACAGTAGATAAATGAAGAATCTGAAGGCAATATTGATAATTTCCTGTTCATTATCATAATTTTGTTCTCTATTTCTTGCCCTCCCACTTTAGATAAGGCAATGTATATCAAGGTACCTAATGGAAATTATGGTCTTCTCAGAGCTGATATAAGTTGCACAGTAAGAGTTACTACATTTTAGGATATCCTCCAACCACAGTATTGGAGGAATACTAGAAAGACAGACTGATTAAAAGACAGACAGTTAAAATACTTAGGCAAGTTCTCTTCCCATTCCTGTAACTTCCAGTTACCTGTTCCTGGTACACCTGCACATTTGAAAAAGAAATAATTCACCTTTCAGTACTTTTTTTTATTTACAGAATACTTTGCTGCTAAACTGAAGACAAAATTTAGCATCCAACTGAAAAAAAAAAAAAACAAATCCAAGCTGAGAGTTTAATAATCGTGTAACGCAACAGATGTATTTGCCTTTTTAATATTACATAAAAAGTTCAGAACTGTTATCCAAAATCTTTTTAAAAGCATAAACATATTTGAGGATAAAACATTTTGCAAGTTCATTTCAGTTTTGTCAAACTGTTTTTGTCAATAAAAAACAAACCAAAAAGACACTGATGTTTTTCAGATGTAATTTATGAAAGATACATAAAAATCTAATAAAATTCTCAGTTTCACTTAAAAAACCTCACTGAATACTCAATTAACCTTAGACAATCATTTCTGATTTTCCATTTGACCTGTATTCATTATTCACACCAATTTTTATCCAATAGCCACTGAAAAAATTTTCCATATAGAATTCATAACGAAAAATCCACCAGTATATTCCTTAAGACAAACACTACTAAATAGCTTCAAATAGTTATTTTGCAAATACATAGCAAGTGATGATATTCATATACTACATGGCTCCACTTCATAAAAATGTGTATCTCCAGAAACCAACTGCAGATCACACACAGTCTTTCTTCAATCAAATCTGCATTATAATTTCCAAAAAAATCAATTAGGCATATGAAGCAATTACCTGTTTTTAAGAACAGCATAATTTGTTTCTCCCTAACTGAAAAACATAACACGTGTAAACAAGGAGCAGCACAGTGGCCTGACTACTGTGAACAACCGTGTTGAAATGGAAACTGCAACAGCATCAGCTGTATAATACATTAGAACAGCATTTAAAACTGTTCCTTTCACAAAACGAGCTGTAGAGTCTCAGTTCAGCACAGCACTCACCTGGCAGGGGGATTCACATACTTCTGCACCATTCTTTCTCACATTGAATTAATTTAAAGCATTTTCGTCTTAAGCTACCTGAAGACTAACAATTAATTTCAGTAGTGAATTAGGAAAAGAATTTCTGACAAAACAGCAAGCCATCAAAGGCCAAGAAAACAACTGAGAATCAGCACCATTTAGGATGCATATGAAAGCAGGATAAGCACAGGTAAAACAAACCTCACATTAGGAAGAAAATTCAAAAGGCTGAATGCACTAGGTAGATAATGCATGCAACTGGTTTTCAGTTAAATTCCCTTCAAAACCTCATTTGTGTTTAACCTGCAGCAATGGGAAAAGAAAGGGAATACAATAAAAAGGCAGGGTTACAACGGTAGAATTAACAAAGATTGCCCAATAGGTCATTGTCATTGTGCAGCTGAACATCACCTTGTATCCTAGGAAACGCCAGGATGTTCCAAACACCATCATGTCTCTTCCTCAAGTTACAATTCAGCTCCACTAACTATATCATCACTGCTCACCCATCCAAGTCTTTAGGTCCCCAAGGTTTAGTAAGGCTTCCCCTTAGTCACTTCTCTTCACATGCCTTTCCTGTCCTCTCAGTAAGAGACTAACTTCTCACAATTTTATTGTACATAAATACAGCAATACAGCACTCTCCGCAGACAAATCAATAACAACCTGAACAAGTCAGCAAGGTAAAGTACAGGAAAAGCAGGAAAAGGTAGTCTTTCACCTCCTTCTCCTACTTCCAGCCTTCACTCAGATTTACAATAAAAGGTGCATACAGAATCTCTACTACTGTTCAGCCTCCTTGCATTCATTTCATTCATAGTACTTCAAAGTCTTCCAACATTAACTAGCTTTGCATCTAATAAAGCAAATAGCTCGACTTTACTGATTTCAGTAGAAGTAGAGCCTGCTAATGGCAACTGGACTTTTCTCCATTCCCTCTGCTCACATTTCACCTTTAAATCAATGCTGAATTATAAGTATGCCCCCCCCAAAAGTCTATAAATGTAAAAGCAGCTCTGCATTCATCTAACCATATATAAAGAAAAACATACAGGCAGAATAAATAGGAACAAAATTAAGCAAAGAGGGAAAGAAGGAATGAGGCAGAGAATATATTCAGAGAAGCAAAAGAAAAAAAAAAAATCACAGAACTGAAACCAAGAGAGACAAAAATAAGGGAGGGACCAGAAAACAGAAGCGAATACAGAACACAAGAAACATCTTATACACATATTCACTGGGCATCTCTTAAAAGAAAGCTGTTGCTATGCTACTTGGTGCTATGGCACTCTTCAAAATAAGATCCAACTGAACATATTAGTTCCAGAGTGTCGAATGCGTGACATAGCACTTGAAAAGATTTGCATTTCTATTAATTTTTAAACAAGTTATTACCAGCACATTCATTGTCCAAACATTCTAAAAGGGAAACACGTAACTGACGGCAGATGCCTTACACAAAGAGCCACCACACACAGAGCCACCCCCCACACTCCTCTTTAAACACATCTACAAACACCTTTACATTACAAACAGGTCATGAAATTTTACTATTCCAAAAAAATGAATAAAGATTTTTCCTACTACCAACAGTCTTTTAGCCTTCAGGTCAAGATTCTTTTTACCAATCAAAGCCACATACACCGAAGATTCTCCCTGATTAGTTTTGCTGGTTTTTTGCAGGGGGGAACAAAGACACTTGAAGGTAGCAAAGACTGCTAAAACTGAGAAGCGCAGATTCAAATATTGGATTTCATCTGGTTTACATAAATTGGGGCTCAAGACAATATTTCATTGCAGACTATGTACTGAGAATTTTCAAGAACACCACAAAAATAACATTGCATTTTATGTGTGTACAAATATATATATTATATATATATTTATAAATGGGTTTCAAGCTAGAAGCTAAGAAATACTTGCAACTTCCCTTACAAAGTACTTTAAATTTTCATAATAAATCTAATTTCATACAGCTCTCTAAGTGTGCATCTAAAGATATTTTGAACATATCTATCACCATTTTCTCAGCAGACCCATATGTCAAGGGTCAAAGTTCGGACAATACATTTGCAGCAGGACCCAAGAAACTTAAAGTTCACTTCCTCACCAAAATCACCTTTCCAAAACAGCAAACACAAGACATTTGTTTATTTTCAGTAGTCTTTCTCAGAAGGAAAGTGAAACATGCCCAGACAACCAAAATTCACATCATGACCAAGAAGCAAAAAAGTTTGTACTTGGGTAGCAACCAGAGTGCTTCAAACCAACAAGAGAGCCTCCTTTTACACTGTGCTGCATCACTCATTTGCTACCCAGCAATTAGTTTTTCAGACCTTCTGGCAACATGATGTAAGCAGTGCCAAAAAACCCCAAAAAACTCACCCACAAAGGCCCTGAAGCTTAATCAAAGAACAAAGGCAACAAAAATACACACACATGCACAAATTCATGCCAAGACTGAAGATGGTTGTCACAATTTCTGAGCAGCAACAGGTCATCATTTGGAAATGATGATCCAATAACACAGTAACAGAGAACCTTCAAATGATTGTTCCCTGAAGTTTTTAAATTTAAAGTCTCTAAATTACTAAGTATATTTTCATTAATAAAGGTCAGAATGCTTAACTATCCTATATGGTGCTACAGTATTCTTTATACCAATAAAATTCCCACCTTGTTCTGTAAAGTTCTCTTACAAAATCCACTATAACCCTGAAATAAGGCAGCATTTTTATAGGAGCATTATTATAGGAGCATGTTTTGCATAATATCTGAGGCTTTAATTAAATATTCAGAATAGTACTTCAAAGTCTTCCAACATTAACTAGCTTTGCATCTAATAAAGCAAATAGCTCGACTTTACTGATTTCAGTAGAAGTAGAGCCTGCTAATGGCAACTGGACTTTTCTCCCTTCCCTCTGCTCACATTTCACCTTTAAATCAATGCTGAATTATAAGTATGCCCCCCAAAAATCCATAAATGTAAAAATCCCACGACAAATGCCAAGGGTACTTTAACCTGCATAGTGATTCTTTTAAATATTAGACATTTTCTATCTTAAAACTATATTTTCTATATCGCTTTCCTGCAATACCTGAAGAAGTTTTAGCACACTCACGGGAGCTACAGCAGAATACTCGTTCTAAGAACCTTCCCTCCATGGATACTCTTAAGCCACTACTCCATAAAGTTTGACTTGCAAATCTCATTGCTCAAACTGAGAAGCTCACCTACAGACCTTCAATTCTAGGTCTATATCAATCTATAGTTAATTCTTAAGCAGAGGAAAACATTCATACTTCATTCTCCATATAATATGGTTGCAAAGGAGAGGTTGCAAGCGATATCACATCCTCACAGGTGGGAAAGGCTGTAAGTAGCACAGAGGAGTTTTATGACACTAGAAGTCTCTCCTCTCAATGCCTCAATAACTTTTTTCTCCATATCATCATTGCAGTTTTGCTCTACTTGCCCCTTCCAGAAGCTTCCTTTTAGAGAAAAGGAAGAAAGAACCACCTTTTAAACCAGCTAAAGCCTTCAAAAACTTGAATACTAATAGTGTTTGCAGTACTTTGCATTGAGTCTCTCCTACCTCATGCTTATCTTCTATTTCAATTTGAAAACTTGCAGATAACAGCATTTACAGATTGCCTGGTGATCCATGACTTTTGTCTTCAATATCACTGTACTATCTAGATACTAATATTATGGGTTTTTTTTAATCCTGTGTGGTAGATAAATCTGCTATTTATGGCTGCAAGAGCTAAGAAGCACTATGTTCTTGTCCTTTCATGTCTTTTTCATGTGATTCATGGTAAGTTTATCTTCTCATTTATTATTGTAGATATTCAGTTTCCATGAAGAAAAACAAAAAGAAGACATACTTCATAAAATCTTTAAATCTTGCTGCCAAGGTTTACGTGGTTCCAGAATGTTCACGTGGTATCAAGAAATGGCCTGGAAACTCTCATGGATTTAAAAGCCAGTAGAGCCAATTAAACACAATGACATCCTTCATGGTTCAAGATGCCCTTCCCTGAGTGATAGACAACTAGACCCTGAAAGCATACTCTGAGAAGCAACACTACACGTTTATCCTTTTATTTTTTTCCTAGGTACTGTTGCTGAGCATCCTACAGAAAACAAAACTCTAAGTCTGGAGACATTTCTGCTCTGGTCTTAACAAAGACATATTTAAATTAGGGATCATAGCCCAGAATACAGTATTAAAAATATAGAAATCTCTAGTGAAAAAGAAACAAACACACTGTTGCATGGTTGCAGACATTTGTTGGCAAACAGAGACACTTCTATAGCTCTTTTTTCTATTATTCCCTTAGCTGGTCATGCAACCATCAAATCTCCTGCAAAAAACCAACTTCATGTTGTTAGTTTAATTCACTTATCTCCTGTGTGTGGCCTTTTTTTGAATTTGTATGCACCACAATACTGGCCCAGTTTAAACTCCCTAAGTAATACTGCACTAGAGCTTCTGGCAAGATTAATGGGAAGTGGATTTTTGGAAAACCCTCTAAGCACTTTCTTTGTAAATGGCCACAGGATGCTTCATGAAATAAGAAGCATTTCTCACAAGTCAGCTTTTCTGTGTATTTTTTACTACTTGACCTTGAATAGAGGTCTAAGATCCTTATACTCCAGAGGTTACACGAGGATTTTGCCTTAGAGTTCACTTTCTGCATACAGAAAACACTTTAAAAATAATTAATCAGAGAGCCATAGAATGGTTGGTGTTGGACTGGACCTTAAAGAACCAACCCCTCTACCATCTTCCACTAGACCAAGTTGCTCAGAACTCCATTCAACCTGGCCTTGAACACTTCCAGGGATCGGGCACCCGTAACTTCTGTGGGCAAGCTGTGTCAGTGCATCACCATCCTCACAGTAAAGAATTTCTTCCTAATATCTAATTTAAACCTACTCTCTCACAGTTTGGAGCCATTCCCTCTTGTCTCATCACTCTTGTGAATAGTCTCTCTGTTAAGAGGTCGTATCAAAAATATTTGATTCCAAGTTTCATTTTCAGGTGTTAGCTTTTTTTTTTTTTCCAGAACACACAAAGAGCAACTGGCTCAGTTGTAACTAGCTCTGAGGAAAAGTATTTTACAAAGCTAGTTTGCAAGGACATATTGACCTGTGCAGTTGCAAATTTTCAAGTATTTTATGAAAATCCATATCATTAAAGTATCTCCATTGAATTGCTAAGTTTTCAAAATTTCACCAGGGACATGCTCCCTCTGACATCACACCCATTTCCCATCTGATCTAGTAAAAAAGAAGCAGCAGTTCATCTTAGCCCCTTCACCTATATTTTCTTTCCACTCTTCTGAGCTCACAAATGATTTTTCACTTCCCTTTACTTACTAGTGAACTCACACTTTCAATGGGGACAAAAAACCAGAAGTTCAAATCATTAACATAATTTCCTTCCCCTATTAATTTGTCCCAGAAATATTTTTAATCATTTTGGGATAGATATTTCCAAGACAGGCACGTGAAGATGATTCAAAGACCTTTGCATGTCTCTGCTGGCAATCCCCTCATTGAGATCACGAATTGATTGTGAGCACCAGAAATTTCACTGCAGAGTCACAAATCTCAACAAGCGAGAACTGCAGCTGCATTGTTACAATTATAAAAAAATTGCATAAATCTTGCATTCAACAGTGCCTGGAAATAATTTTTAGAACAACCCTCCTATTCAGATACATGAAAAACACTTTTACAGGCAAGAGAGAACGGATTGATTTTTAGGCAAAAATATAAAAATCTGAAGAGCAACTAGGTACTGGAGTGAATCATGCAAGAGTTGAGAGTCTAATCTCCTGTGGCTTACTCTATAAGGTCTACTGTGATACAAACCTGATCTGGCATTCCACCCATTGATAAATTCTATGTATCAAATAGCATAGCAAATTATCTACACAGTACACTTAATTAATAGAATAGAAAAATCCAAATCCACACATTTTTTTATTTCTACAGCCTTCCAAAAGGCCTTTAAAAAATGGAAGACTGTCAGAGTTACTGCCTTCAAAGGAAAATCAGTTAATTTTAGCCTATGTTACATTCAAGAATGCATTTTATGAACTAATGATGGCTTTTACCAGAAGAAAATAAGTACGCTCCATACTTTCACAGTGAACTTCCATTTTATTATTTTAGCAGAAAATTTCACTCACTGTACCATGTGACATGATATAATTGCCTCACATGAAAGATAAATGCCAGCTTCTGCTGTATGGTCCAGGAAGATGGGGATTGGAATTCAGTTGCATGATGAGCTTCTCCTATTAAAGAACTTTACAGCCTTATGAGCTAAATGTTCAAGTAAAGGTGCAAGTGAACCCAGCATTTATTTTAGTCTCTAACTGCTCACACAACAGGGATTTATAACCAGAAGAAAAGCCCATTGGTGAAGATATTAAGGTGAGCTACTGCTTCCAAAGAAAAACAGGTGTCAAATACATTAATGATGTAACTCCAATTTGGATCATTCTGGAAGACCACAGGGTTCAATAAATTACAAGCTGCACAGGTAATTCATCTTGGCTTGAAGCACCAGTCACCATTACCTCCTGCTAAAGTAAGATTCCTTAAGGCTAACAACATGCTCTTTCTCACCTATTTCCCTGATAGCAAAATGTTTACTTACAGGTCGATCATTTTTCACTGGCTTCCAATTTCAGAAACGCATTCAAGAAGGAAAAAAAACCCCAAAGATTGGATTTTGTCTTGCATGCTTAGTCACCTAGCAATCAAATAAGCCATTTGCAAACAGTCTCCGGAAGAACAGTAGTCAACTGCAAAATGTTAAAACAGACAGTTATATTGACAACCTCAGAAACCAATGACAGATGCTATTATTATGCTTGTATGCACGTTTAAAAATTATGGGTGATCTAGCTAGTTGTTTTGGGTAATAAATATAGATTTAACCCTATTGGCAAAAAAACCCCCAGATCTTAGTAGTTCAAATCTACTCTCATTACTTTCAAATGAGTAAGAGTCTTTCTGCAGTTAAGAAGTAAATCCGAAATGATGAGTCTTTGAAGACTTTTGTGGATCTCAGCCCCAAACAAGTTAATTAGCACCCATAAAGTGCAGGAAAAGCCACAGTTTCATAAGCTGCCAGAGTAGATTTAGAGATGTCTGACAACAGGTTGATGTACCTTCACCATGCACTTACACCATTTCCTTTCTTTTTATGGACACTCTCATCCTGCTAACATGGCAATCCAAAAGAATGACAGGGCTGACCAGCCTAAAGTTAAACAATGATTAAAAATCTCTAAAATATCTTTTTGGAGCTTGACCTGGTTCCAAAGGTCACCTACTTAAGGGAAGCATCATGGACCTGCAGCCACTGTACAGGGAGAAGATGAGAGTGTTTCCTGGGCAACAAGTCCACAGTTTGACAATTGTGATGTTTTTAACTCAGAGGCAGCCCAATAGTAGCAGTAACTTGGTCAAAGTGGTATGAGCTTGTGTTTATGTGAAAGGACACTTACAGTTAAGTTACTGAAATTCTTAAATTCTGCATTCAGCAAGTAGCTCTGCCACGGGCACTTCTGAAGGTCAGATAAGTGATTTTTATCCTTTTATGCAACAATATCCTATTTCTGAGATGATGGCCACCACAGCAAAACTAGTTTACAGACTTCCTCTGTCCAGTCATCTGCTATCTCCTTATTTTACCTGGAGAGCTGACTGAGCAACTCCAGTAAGTTATCTAAATGGTCCGCATTAAAGAGATGACTCATTTTTCCTAAGGTAATTGCTCGCAACGGTGAGCAAAGTACATGGCTTTTAGCTTCTTGAGCAGTGTAAAGAGAACCACACCTGCTGAGTCTTCAGTGTGCTAGTTCATGAACATTTGTACTAGAATATACTTTACAATAAAAATTACATGCAGGACAGACTCTTTTCAACACTAGCCCTAGAATTCAGATAGATCTTCCAGGTTATATCATATTTCTTGACCATCAGCCTACAGGGTATATGAAAACTTTATTAGAAATTAATTTTCTTCAAACCATTGTAGCCAAGTTCAAGTCAAGAAGATACAAAATGGTTATTTGTTGAATTAAATGAAGAAATGCATTTAATTCCCTCTCCCCCAAGTTTATCAGTCCATTTTGCATGTGACTAATCTTCTAGTCATCCCTCAAGTACTACAAACCTTGCCACCTCAGACTAACACAAGCCTAGTATTAAGAACAAACATCACTTCTTTGTGTACACGTATAATGATGAAAGGTTTTAAACAGTGGCATCTATTTCTGGAGAATGCAGAAGTGTGACCAAGCTAACAAGCACCCTACATCTCTTCCACAGGTACTACTTTAACCCACTTCCCTCACCATAACTTTTTCATGCTTTATCACCACGGTTTTACTGCAGTGGTGTAGAAAGTACCAAGTTCCACCACATGCTTGCCATTATACAATCACTCATCAAAAAGACTTAGCAAACATGTTCGGGAATGTTTTCCACAGAACATGTTTCTTCTCCCAGCTTTCCTTCTGCATCTCTGCAGAAATCTGTCTACTCAACAACTAAACACTAAAGTAACTTTGCCAAACCTCCCTGCTCCAAGGTCTCCTCTGTGCCTGAAGTTACTGCAGCATGTAACTCCCTGAGCAGAATCCCTCCTAGTGCTGCTCTCTAGGAAACCACTGGATGGAGGTCGAACAGGAGAAAGAAAAACCCCTCAATCTCTTTTCTGCAGTGATTAATATAAAACTTTCATATTTTGCCTACAACTGAGGCAGGGGTAATAAAATATTTGCTTTATTCCCTGAAAACATAATAGTTCTGTATGAAATCACTCAGCAATCATGTGGCTCCTTTCTCTAATCCCCAAACCTAAAGAACAAATATTCATCCTCAATAAGATCTAGAAGCAAGAAGGAAAACTAAGACTTAAAACTGAAAGTAGAATACTTAAGCATGTTTAATTGCTCTTTTCTTTCTTCCCCCCCAGCTAAAAAATCTTTAATTAAAACCTATTACAAAGTAGAGTAGAACACTTAAGTAATCTTCAGTAGCTGGTTATGCAACCTCACTGTTCTGTACAATGCAACAGGTAATAGTTATGAGTGCTACCTGAGGAAAAAATCATTAAACTGGAGACGGTAGAAAGGCAGGTAAGTTCTTAAAACATCACGACAAACTCTTGTTCTGTTCTCTAAATATAACTCCTTTCATCTGTGCCTGATCACACTCACATGAAAATGAGTAAACTTTATATTTAAGCACTACAACATGCAGGGACAGATACACATTCACCCCACTGCAGCACATTTTTGCATATCCTACATTTGTCCTTTACTCTCTTTTCAAATTCTAAGGAGTTTATCACCAATATCTTTATATCGGCTTCAAAATGGTTACAATAGCTAAAACAACCAAATAAAAACTCATCTTCTATATATAAATGCTGGTTTAAGCATTTTAGAATCTTCTGATCTGTCACCTTTATTAGGCAGATCAGCATTACACTTATTAAAGCTTGAGGATGGCTTTGAATTTTTCTACCCCACCTTTTTCCAAGACAATCAGAATATTTTGTATTGCTATGCGTCAATTTTCAACATACGTGTATTGAACCAAGTTTTTTCAAGTTGATTAAACAAGAATTAGAGACATCACTTTTACTACCCTTTTTAAAACCCAGACAAATCACAGTGCTTCCCAGGCATAGGCAAGCCTATGAATTTGAGAGCATGGAAGCTGCAGAATCAGAAAACTGGGTACTGTGGTTTCCTCAGTTCCTTCTTCTTAAATCTAGATTATTGAAAAGGTCTAACGAAAATCATGCCAACTACAACAGATATTACAATGGCTTGAGAGCTTGGGGTTCCTTGGCGTGGAGGAGAAGGGATAGACTATGTTTGGTTTGGGGCTTTATGTTTTTGGTTTCTTTTTACCTTTTTGAGTCTTGTGTCCCTCTTGCAGGTGCTGGCAAGAATCACCACTTTCCATTACAGTTAAACACAGGCACAGAGGAAAGGTTTTTGTTCTGGACACTCATAAGCAATAAAGTGTTTTTGAAGAGTCATGATGCAATAGCCTTAAGTGTCCGTGCAAATAAATAATGTATTGCTATGCATATAGAGGAAGACAAGTATTCCATTCAGTACCTATCCTTTTATAACCTCAGTTAATGGCTTTTGAGATCAGTATTAGAACTGCACAAGAACAGCCTTTTTGGAAAGATGAAAGCCATTCAGGAATGAGTCAAATCTCTTACACCATTTCTTAACAAATTACAAGTCTTACTGAGAAGAACTATAATGTGCCTCCAAATTCAATGACAGGCGTAAGGCCTAATGGAAAAAAAATGGAAAAAAAGGCTCTGATAATGGCATTTACTCAGCTTCCCTAGCACAAAAAGAACTGGGCAGAGAAAAAGCAATCTAAGACATCAAAGTATCTTTTAGGCTGCTACACCCCACACTTATGGACAGAAATCAAAAGCAGTAAGACCATATTTGACTATAGAATATTACAGTGTAATCACACAGTTTGTTATTCTTGAATAGGTCTTCGAGATATAGGTATATTGAGTATATTCCTTAAAATTTGCTTGAGCTTCCTTTCCACCTGCTACACTATATTACTCTTTTAAGTCTACTACTATACTTTTAGTTACTACAATGAATTGGATTATCACAAATTATTAACAAGAGAGTTTTGAGTCTATCACGTCATTCTGGAAGAGACATGAAATAAAGAACAGGGCAGCAGAAAGGACATCCTGGGTCACCAATTTCGCCCTCTTACATCGGAAGCAACCACATCATGTAGTCCACTTAGTTTCCTTCGTATATCAGGGGGAAAGTAGTACACATAAGTATTAATTATGACACTTCAACAGTCTTAGCAGTTCATAGGGGTAGAAGAATGACCATCAGTGCAAATTCCTCCCCTCCTCCCCCACACCTAATTTGTCCCTGCCTTTCGTTACTTGGTCTATGCATATTGATTACATTACAGATTTATCTTTAAAGTGAGTAGGCTACTATATGTTCTCATCTCCGTAGCGACTTCACAAAATGAGAAGCAAAGGTACATGTTCAGCCCTTAAGACCCTTTCTACTTTTATGACTCAAAAGACAATTTACTTCTCAGAGTTAAAAAGCTTCATCTTCAAAGACATGATATTTGAAAGTTCTTTTCCCATAAATAACCTGGCTTCCATAGAAGTTAGTATTTCAGAGACAGAATGTCATTAGTCATCAACAGCATGTTTTCAGTCCTCTATAAAACAGGTCCTTTTAAAAAGCCACTATCCCACAACAAAGGAAGAGATCATTCTGGACTGCCCAGTGCTTTTCTCTGAAACTGGATACATACCCTACCCAGTTAAATCCATGTCACCATGAGACATTGAAGAGACTGTTCTACTCTAGTCTTTCTGCAAGTTTTTTTTTACTCCAAACAAGAATAAGGCCTGAAAACATATAAGGTTAAGTTTTCCCAAGCCTCAAATTCATATAAGCGTACTTTTACTGCTCAGCTATTTGGAATCTGCCAACTGGCTTAATTCTGAAGGTACAGATCTATCCTTTTAAATGCTATTTAACAAACAAAGTTCAGAAAACCACCACAAAATCCTGCTTCGACAGCAGTAAGACAGCAGGCATTATCAGCAGGAATTCCTGTATATTTATTAATACAACAAACTTAGCTTTTTTATACATTTAGAGTTGCTAGACAAGCATTTTGAGCATTTTAAATGAGGAGAAAGTAGCTAATGTTTTCATGATTAAAAGCCTTGTGTTAGTTTGAATGCAACATTATGTTTGCAGAGTTTCTACAAACTCCTTTCAAGAAGTTCATAACAAAGCCCATACTATAAGTAATAAAAACATTTTTTATCTTGGTTGAATCAGCAGAAGGGTTTAAAAAAAAAAAGCCAGTGAAAGAAATTCTCCTCTCAAAAGCATGTCTTATACCTGAAGTTTAGCTCCTTAAAGTTTTGCAAATAATCTATCAAATACCAGAATCAATCTCTGTCTTAATGAATAAAGCAGCCAGTTAGATGTATACTTATTAAATTGCATATATGAAAACTGCCTAGGTAAGCTGATAGCATAGCAACACAATATCATATAATCTGAACAGTTATTACAAAGTTAACAGCAAAACTACACTTTATATTTGGAAAGCTTATGTGCACAAGGCATTTTAAGACCATATTTTTAAGGTACCTTATCCACTACTTATGAAGACATGTACTGGAAATTACACTGTTTTACATATTACAAGATGCATATGAATACAGATGCACTCCCTCTGCATATAGAAATGAAGAATTATACAAGAAAAGGCTGCACAAATGGGCAAGATACAAACAAGCTTCAAGTACGAAAGATGCATTCATTGACACAGACATAGAAATCCAGCAAGAACAACAACTGGGGGGGGCAAAACTATATCCCAGTAAGGGGAAATACAGACACAAGTTGCCAGATTCTAGCACGGTGCAGCGGGGTTTGAAATGCACCAGGAAGCTCAAAGCTTAACAGCAAAAGCATGCACCTCAGAAGCCTCTCACACTGAGCAAAACTGCATGAGGTTTCTCCAAGCATAAAAATGCATTGTTACATTACTGTGGCACATAATTAAGAGCAGTAACTTCAAACTTGAACAACTGACTTCATGTCACCTGCATGACAAGCAAGTGCAACCTGGCTATGTGCCAGCAATAAGCAGCCAATACCTCTATCAGGGGATGTATCCTTTTACTGCTGAAGGACTGGCATTCACTGAGCATCCTGCCACTGAACTGTGAAGAGGTAGGCTAGATATACAGAGCACAGTATCCTCTTCTGTCTTTCAGATCAGGCTCAGTAAAGACTTGCTCTCTAACAGAGACTTAGAAGCCTGTATGTAAAAGCAAAGCCAGAGGTTGCAAATGACCATACTACATTGTCTACTCCAATTACTCTGGAGATATTGTTCATTTATTTTCATTCAATTACTAGTTATTCTTTCAAGTGTTTCTTACTATGATGTTGAGACTTAAACAGCATGCATTTAACTGCACAAATTAAGGTGGTAGATTTTGGTTGATTAACATAGCTCAGCCATCGCTTTCAAGAGACAAATCATAAGGCAAGATTCTTAAAAAAAAACCCAAGTACTTTCCAGCCTGCTTATCCCTAGCACAAGAAAAAACTGACAGGGCACTTAGAGACTGGTGGAAAATTAATTTGGGTCACTCTACAGTACAGTTGCTATGGCAACTGCATGCCAAATGTAGTAGTCATGCTCTTCATCAATGTTAATATAACATCAGCCATTCTTCACAAAATTTCATAACTAGATATAAATTAAAATAAAACTTGTATGGCCAACTCTTCTCTGTCAAGAAAGAAATGTCATGACCTCTCTCTCGTTGCATCCAGTAATCTGTCACATCATCTTAATTTTTCAGGAAAATTTCCGCACCTAAATGTCACAGAAAACTAAGCACATCTGACTAGAAGTAAGGAGTGAAGGGTCAACCTGAAGGAAGGTTTTTTTCCTGGATGCATGAATTTAATACCAGTGTTTTTTTACAGTAAAGCTCTGGACTAAAATTCAAAACTCCATAACACCAGTTTAAATCAAAACAACTCTGCTGGCTTTACACAACTAAGACACAACTTTATCTGACCTCTTTTTCTAGTATTTTACAAACTGACCTTAAGAAGACATACTTTTGACCAGATGTGGTGGAAAGTCAATGCCTGGAGCTAAGAGCAGTTTTTACACATACATACCAGATCTCTTAGTTTCTTTTTTTTTTTTCTGAATATTATTTATTTTAAAGTGAACTTTCTCTGCTTCAGAGCCTGTTTTAACTCAAAATCAAAATGTGGTTGAGCATTTTAAGACTAGACTTTTCTGTCAGCTACAATTACATCACAGAACCAAAAAAATTTGAGCTATAAAAAACTAGAAACCATCGTTTGTGTCCTAGACAATATTAGACTGATTTAGTTGTAGATCCTACTCCAAAGATAGTACACAGTTATATAAATATATACAACTGAAGAAATCCTTGATGCTACAAAAATCACCACTCCAAGACCAGAGGATTTCCCACTCCCCATGAAAAGAGAAATCTATTTCCCTTATTCCCACTAACTATATCATACAAGTATTCAAACCAACATAACATAAGACCATTTTACTGGCATTTTACTTTACAGTATAGCCACACACCATAGCAGACTGTTTAATACAGACTTTTGCAAAAGATTACCATCTTTGAAGCCTCCAAGAACATAAACTGAGACACAGAACACCAGAACGATGCGTTAGAGTGCAAGATTACAGTGATGATGAGGCCTTGTTCAACATCATGCTACTTCAAAATGTCACTGCACTGAAGGTAACTATGTCACTTAATGTTTCATGCAACCTGAATGTGATTTTGGGGTCTGGTAGCTTCCTTCAAGACAAGTCTGTAGAGCATGACATAGATTGAATCAAAAAGAGATAATTCTTTAGTGGATCTCCACCTCCTCTTGGCTGCCTCCCAGGTGAGTTTAGACAAACAAAAAAGCTGTTTTTGAACTGTAAACTCACTACATGGCTGAAGTTGATGTTGATACTTTAAGCTGAAAAACTATATTCAAAGCTTTGTATTTGACAGGGCTGCCCAAATCTACAAAACTGAAATTGGACAAAAACGTCTTTTAGTCCTTGATGTTACACCAGGCATTAAATTGCATCTATATTATAGAACAGGTTCAAAGGTTTTAAACTGGATTAAAAGTTGAGAGTCTCAAAAGCCATTCCAAGTACACTATTAAGATACAGCTAAATGAAGTGTTGAATTTTTTATTTATTTTACAGGAACTAGAACACCAATACCTTAAAAGTTGTCCATTTTCCAAGTCAAACAATTGATGAATCAACAGTTCCTCATAATTCTTCAGGACTAGAGTGCAACTAGAAGATTTCTTTTTATTTACTCCTTTCTAAAAACAGATAACAAAACATTTTTTTTAACCACATGAATTGGTTCTGTAATAAACAAACTACCATCAACAACAGATTTGCAGCACTTGTCTTAGTATTAAAACAATGCATTTCAGCGATTGGTTTTCAAAAGGTGATGGCCGGGATTGTGCTTGGTTTATTGTATTTCATTCTTTATCAAACACTAAGTGTTGAGAAAAGATTTTGCAGCTGTATTACAGATCTGCCATCATCTAACAAATAGCTACACCGTGAAAGACTACACACAAACAAACAAACAAAAGGTTTGGATATTAAATATTAAACAGCTATTAGCTTTCCGTAATATACTTGCATCTAAAAACGGTATCTCTTTTGTGCATTTCTCCCCTTAAAGATTCTGAATGTACTTATCAGTGCTCACCTGATAAAGAAACAAGAGACAGCAAAATGCACACAATTTAGAGCTGGAGAGGGTTAGGATGTTATTCTATTCTTAAGCCAAATTTTAAATTTAGATTGCCACTCTATTAAGAAGACGCACCCTACTAAAACAAAAGTAGCTTCTTGGAAAAAATATCCACTTGAAGACAAAAATCTAAGGTCTAAAACCAAAGAGGCAAAACAAATTGTACAAGCAATTTCTAGTGAAATAGATCCAAGTGTTCATGGCTGATATACTGTACTTAGGTTTTGAATTATTTGGATGACATTTGGGATGAAAATTGTGGTATTTTCTACAATAAGATTATTCTCTAAGGCAGTTTAATTATTTCATAACCACTACATTTTGGCTTTTTAGTTTAAGCAAATAATGCTTTGAGTTTGGAGAAGTCGAGAACAAAAGTTTTAATTCAATAAATGCTTTAGTAGCATGAGAAGTTTCTAAATGCACAAAAAGATGACACTCCCTGAATCTGTCATTATGGGCAAGAAGAAAACACCAGGAGAGAATAAAGTTTCTGTTCTAGATTCTTTAACAATTCCTATCCATTCCTTGTTTAATGGCTAGCAGATACATATCCAAGTATTTTAATTTATGCGTTTGCCACATATGTAATTGCAAACATAGCCAACAAATCCAGATTCAGGATTTAACTAGCAGTAATAACAATCTGCAAAACAAAAAGGCCCTTTCCTTTTCTTTCCACACAACAGTTTTTAGTTTTCAGACTTAAAATGCAATCTAATTAAACCAGTTGACTTGTCACCCTTCACAGGCACTATTGCTGTCCTGTCCTCTAAGTAACCAAAATCCTAGGCTTTTCAGTGGGGGTGCCTCCCAATTCCTCTGTGTTGAAGCTGTTACATTTCCACACTGAGGCACTCAGAAGCTGAAATTAAATGCAAGTCCTCCATGGCAACAGTATAATTTGAGCCTCTGTCTATCATATTTTATGTGAACCTTCTTACAATTAAGCAATTTATATAAGAGATCCAGGAAGGATGTTGCACCCTAAGTTAACAGGCACCTTCAGACAAGGAGGAAAAAAAAAAAAAAACTTGTCTTCAAATCCTGTCAAGTTTTATGTCTTGGCAATAGTGAACGGTTCAGCATCTGAGGTGAGTCAGATTAGGACCAGAAGCACAACATAAGGCAGTTAGGGAACATAAGCATCAGAAATTCAAGTACTCAGAGACTTCTGTCATATGCAGGGTTTGTGACAGCTGAGCAGAATTTGATGGTCTAAATTTAAGTTGCAGGCAAAGATATTAAAACCTCCTAATAAATATTTTAGAGGTTTAAAACAGAATTGAGGAGCTTTTCTGTACTGCAGAGAACCAAAGAGTGCAAATGGCAATATTTCAAAGGGCCAGTGTGAAAATAAACATATTACACCTTATAGAGTGCTCACTAATTTGGTCAGAGAAGATATTCAGGATGCATAAACTCTGTTGAAAAATAACTGCAACAATCAATATGTTTCAGCTGGAAGCATCATGTATTTTGAGCAAATACCTTTTAGTGGTTCAGAAGACAAAACTTTAAAAGGAAGAAATTCAAACTTAACTGACATTTAGCCCAAGTGTTATCCATTACATTCAATATCTCAAGACAAGTTTGGCATATGCAATGTATCAAATCAGTAAGCTACAGATTCCTGCTGATAAAAGTGAATAAATAAAACCGCAAAGTTCTGCCACAAATCTAGTGCAAGACTTGTAGCTCAACTGGTTTTGATTTCATCTAAGCAGTAGAAAAAGCGACATGCCAACCCTAACATAATGAGATAATTCATATTACAGCCAATTTGCTTAATATAGTGCTTTAAGCCCTAACTGAAATAAGAAAAAAATTATTGTACAGTACAGTACAATATCTTTTTCCACATTATCTTACATTTTGGGAAGACAGGGGATAGTTAATAATTTAAGCACCAAGCGTCACAGAACAATTGAGTGCTTAAACTGGAGAGTGAGTGAGTGTCTGGCAGGACCTTATCCACCTGAAGCCAGGGTGACTGTCAGTATGTTCTTCCTATCCTTTTATTTCCAGCTGGAACTCCAATAGACACAATGACATCTGCACTATCACTAGCTGAAAACAACATTTGAAGGCCCTCACCTTCAAAAAATCCCAAGATCCTGCACTATATCACAGACTTGTTCAGACAACTAGATTGAAAACAGAAAGAATAATGAATACGTTCATTGTGTTTACATAGTTAGTGACCTTATTAACTTACTAACTTAGCGACCTTCAGACATTAAATCCTAATCTTGACTCTTCTTCCCAAATTTATTGCATAAACTACTTAGCATAATTGTAGTTTAGCATAGCTGTAATGTGCTAACTACACTGTAGTTCAAGGCCTGCTCGCACACAGATTAAGGGTTTCTATTCCAGAGCAAAAACTGATGATAAAAAGCTAACCTAGACTGACACCTGCCAAGTGAGATACCCAACTTTGAATCAGCAACTCACTTTTAAACAAATTCTTGACACCACATGAATTGGGGAAGGACATTTCCTCCCCCATGGTTTTAATCATAATACTACTATACTAATTATATATAATCAACACATATCACTGATGCTAAATTCTATATAGAAGCATACATACAAGATGCCATTACATGTAAAAGCCATCAATACTACTAATTAAAAAAAATACTGTCAGAGTTATAAACCAATAAACACCAGTTATTAGCATTCAAGAGGTACAGAAAAAAGAAAGTCACAGCTACTTTGTGATCAGTGAACCTGACTATACTTATGAACCTGCCTCAGTTTCACATTGGTATAATCTCTTGAATTTTACAGCCACAAGCAACTGAAGAAACAAAGGCAATTCATTTGGCCAACATTTGGCAAGTGATCAAATATATCTATGCAGGAAGTATTTAAAACACAAAGGACACTATACCAGGTCTCAATACCAGTCATAACCACAAATTTCAGACACAGCTTAGAGATTCATGTGGAACAATCTGTGCAAAAAAGCCTGAAACCAAACAAAGGCAATATTGAATGTAAAGCCGGTTTGTTTATCAAGGGCCTGTGACAAACTGAATATAGTAGTTGTTAATAGGAGAATTCTGATCAATATAGTGACTTTAAGAAATACATAACAAACCAAATTTCTGCAGTTGCTCCCTTCACATTAAAACCTGCCATGACCAAAGATTATTGAAAAATTAAGATGAAAATCTATAGTGGTGTTTTTGCGTTATTTATACACCTTTCTAGGATAGACCAGCTGCACAGACTATATGCCTTAAAAGCTCATTAATACAGCAGGAAATAAAAGAAGAAAAAAAACTTCATTGTAAATGTCATATTACTAAATTGACTATAGGTAAAATTTCAAAGCAGTCAATATCCTGACTATTTTTCAGTCTCACATGAGAATGAACCAGGATGTTTCCAGTAGTTAAGACTACACACATGTGTAATAGCTGAAATTTGACACACCTACTCTGCACAACTGCTATATATTGTATTCCCAGTTAGCGTAGTATTAATAGACTTCAAAAGCCTAAACAGAAGTGCTTAATTTCAGAAACAAAAATGGCTATGTTAGAAAAGACTCTAAAATCAACAACTGTTATCCCTGTACTCGAATCCTGTTTTCCTATGTAACTGATAAAACATAGGTTTGCTCACATTACCATGTTAAATGAGTAATGTCTGTAACACTGAAACCCACCACGCAATGTAGAAATGGCAGGTACAGCTACCCAGTGCTTGTACTTCAGACCAGGGTGATGCTTTTCAGGTACCCCTCCCAGTAAACCCTGTAAATAGGTCCCAAGGAAGCACAAAACATATTCCCCTGAATTAAACTGAAAACTGTGCTCCAAGACTGCCCCGAATAAACCACAGGGGCAAATAGGCATCAAATCAACTTCAGTCACAAACTGAAGTTTGTCAAATGTTTTAAGAGATTAGATCATTAAAACTGCATACTCCAGACACAAGGTCATTAGGTCTGACCACACCGATCTCCACCTATTGATCCACATCTCCTGGAAATGGTGGCATGGCCCAATTAACAATGGGTCTGGACTCAATCAGCTTCTGCAGTGGGATAAGACCCTACTTATATCTGCATATATCAGGATACAGATCTGCATTAGGGAAATGGCCACAATCATGCATTTTTATCGTTACAAGTAAAAATTGTTTTATTTCTGCTTTAATCACTAAGAACACAAAAGCTTGATTGGCATTATTTGCTCACGGGGTTACATATAATCAGGTGATACAAATTTTATGTTTATTATTGTAAATCCTAAACATACAAATTATCAGAACTTTCATATTATCTTTATATTTACAATATGCTAAGAATAATGCAACCTTATAGTAATGGCACCAAATTGAATAGTGTCAAAACCAGCAGATATACCCTTCCAGGTACAAAAATGGACAAACATTAAGAGGAAAAAGGGAAAATTATTTGAAAGATAAAATTTGAAATAGTATTTCAGTAATTGTTGACTTTTCATATTTAAATAAATTACTTTAGCTGGAAATAACTTTTTGCTGATATACAACAAGCTCCTGTTAAATCGCCAAGATAAATATGCTAGTTTAATACATGCATAAAGCATAAATAAGCTTTGGAAAGTGTACTGTAAATGCATATTTATAAACACACAGCAGTCAAAGTTTATGCAACTGCAAACTGCATTTATCCGCTGACTCAAATGTTTTGCTTGCTAAGTAGAATATAACTGTGTTGCACAGGTTGCACTATCACTTGGTCTAATATTACAACTTCAAATAAAAATGCCTTTTCCAATCAAAGAACCCACAAATGCCATTTGTACTTGGTGCTGAGAGCTGAGTAGATCATTCATGCGTGAACAAGAAGTCTGAATAAGATAGGAGATGAAGCAAAAAAAAATCTGCTTATACCATATTAACAGCATTTAATTACCTGATTTCTCAGGTCTTAAAAAAGGTAACAATCTGTATAGAAGTGAAAACCTTTTATCTAGAAATCCATCCAGTGACAACACAGGATTAAGAGCTGCTCTATTTGCTTTAACATATCACCAATGTGCAAGACTTCAATGCCTTGGTCAGCCTGACCAGTCAGTCATGTTTTTAAATTTGTGTATTTTTTTCCTCAGGAATTTGTGTTTGATTTTATTCACTAAACAAGTCTATTAAATATAAAACAACAGCAAACATACTCCATTTATGAATCTGTAGCCTAATTTTATGTTCTCTAGAGAAAAAAAATACCACATCTTATTTATTTTTCTGCTTAATCTAGGGGACCAAGAGCTGGTTTTGCAGCCCATATCTATTAAAATAACCGCTGAAACACTGACCTAGCATTTGACTTTCTTCCACACCCTGACTCAAACGTTCATATAAAACACAGGATGGCAATTAAAATCCTCAAAGGCTATTAAAATTTAAACACAAAATATTCACGGTCTATTATTAACTCTGGAACCACTAGGACTACAGAAATTTCTATAAGTTTGAGAACTTTTGCTTGGGATTTCTGACATAAGAACTGTAATACAAGAGCGAGTCACGAATTTATGTTTTCAAAGGCCTGCTTAATGTCTAGCCTCTCAGAAAATGCTCCAAAGGCTTCATATTATTTAGTTCAAAGAATAGCCTTTGGTTCTTTTCTTCCAAAACCAAAAGAATAGCCTTTTGGTTCTTTTCTTCTTGCTATAATAGACTGAAAAGTATTATTGGCAGATGCTCTTATATTTCACTAAAACAAGACTTATTAATTAGCATCTGCTACTGATCTGATATTAATATTCCAGGCAACAAGGTAAGTTGCCAAAATAACTCAAAAAAACTGAATCCATGTCAGTTCGGTGTTGCAAACTGGACCTGCTATAACTTGTTTATCTGTGTGCTACAACCCTCCTCTCTGCCCAGCCCCACTGTCTGGGTTCTAAGTCCTTTCAAGGTCTAGACAACAAAATGCTCTAGTTTTACACTACTACAAGCAGAAAACAAGTTTCTTCTTTGTAGTCCACATCACCAAACCATGTTTTTTCTACCCCATCACACCAAATGAATGCCATTGCACAAGTCCATGCTGCTCACACACATTTCCACCCATTCACATCAGGAAAGAAAGGAGGAGGGAAACAAGGACAATTAAAACCACAAAAAGCCTTTTCTAAGGAGAAGAACTTGAAAGATTAGGACTGTTCAGTTGAAACAGTGCTGACCATAGCAGGACATTACACAAGACTATAAAGTCACATTAAAAAGGGGAAGATGATCAAGCAACACCACACTTTTCACAATTTTTCCCCAATATAAACACACAAGGGCCTTGAATAAAGCAGAAGACATAAAACAAGAGATTCTTCACACACTTAAGGTGGACATTCTGCTTGTTTCAAAGAAGATTAGATAATTATATGGACTAAAAGTCTAGCAATAGCTATCAAAAACAGATATCACTTGTCACTCAGGAAGCTACAAGACATAAACACTTAGTATGCTACAGCAGTTTTACTACATGCTTACCTGTACTAATGCTCTTTCTGGCAGAAGAGAATAATAGACCATCTAGGCATTGATTTTCATGTTAATTATTTCACCTTAATTAACCCAAAGCCACACCCAGAGCCATTTGTAAAATATCTGATTTATTTGGTCAGATGACACTCTCCTTGAAAACCATTGGCATCCTCACACACAGAAAAGATAATGTACCTCCAAGTTCAATTGCTATAAAATAAGTATTTACTGCAGTTTCACATCCCCAGTTGAAATGTATTTACTCCTGAACTAGTTACAGCTGGTATGAAGCTTCATCTCAGGCACTGAGGATGAACCACAGGAAAACAGGAGAGTACCAAATAATTTCTTTGGTGTTTTGTCTTAGTCATCAAACTTGCATAATCAGGTAATACTGCAAGTTCCCACACATTGCGCTATACCTTGAGGAAAGGAATGAGAAGTGCAAACAGATCTATTCAGATACTTTATTGATAGTACTACAATACACAGCCAACTATTTTATGACTATTTTGGGAACAAGAGGAGCCAACTAGGGAAACTGCTGAATGAAACTTGCTACTATGTAAGATTTGCCCAAAACTTTTCCACACCACCCCTGATAAATGTGTTTAACTTCTGAGATCTAAAGGCATTTTAAGTTTTTTTTGTTTGCTTGGTTGGCTTTTTTTTTTTCCAAAATAATCTAGATTTCCAAGGGAGTTTCTATTACTAAAACTCAAACCTTCCAACAACCACATTTTAAGTTCCCTCAAAAAAGAAAAATGCAGATAGTTCAAATAATTATGTAATTCACAAGCTACTATTCATTTACAAAATAATACATTCTCTAGGAGGGGGGAGGAGCACTGTTTTAAATTTTTAGATTTTAATACCCAAGTAACTTAACCCTCTTATAGATTAAGTTGCATCCGTCTTGAGTAAAACAGCATTCTGGCATTTTTTAAACCAAAACCAGATTCATCTACATGCTGAATGAGGCCTCTATAAATTCAAACCATGAAAGATTCCCCAATATACCACACTTCTTGCTCCTGGCACACTTTGCATTGGAGATGAAACCAGTACCAAGATAGTTTTGTTCTCCAGTAGAAGAACAGAAATTTGAACACATCAAATCAGAGCTTTACTATTAGAGATGATTTTGGTTTTGTAGAACAGGCATAAAGAACAAAAACTTTAAGCTTTCATTTCTGTCAAAACATATTAATATTAAGACAGCGCTCCAAAAGACTTGGAAAACTGACACTTTGTAAAAGCAGCTATCACTTTTCACACGAGAGTAGATTAAAAGAACAGTAGGACTGTGCCAAACAAATTTATCTCTGCAGTGCTAGTTTCAAATCCACTCCACGGAAAATAAAGACCAGATTTCACTCTCCCATTCACATCCTACAGAGGCAGGTATATACAAACCCAATAGTATTTCACTTTAAAGCCATCTTTGGCTACTTAAGTTTGCTTACCTTGAATTCATACCATGTTAAATCGCATCAACCTCAGCAGCCACAGCAAACAAAGTTAATGCCAAATCAATGTCAGTTAATTGTATATAGTATTTTCTTTAAATTTTTCCCTCTCAGGGTTTGCATTTGCATTCACATGTAAGGCAAATCACTACCTCATGGAGCCTACTACATATTCTCTGTGTGCTGAAACCCCTTCACACCTGAAGTCAAGGAAGAGCAGTAGCCAGCACATACCTTGCCAAAATTCAGTTTCAATACCAAGTGAGGTTATCACATTACCAGCCCAAAGTGCAAAGCCAGGGTGGGAGTCAAACACCACTACCCCATGCAAAGGAGGGAGGAAGGGCAGGCCTCCATCCTCGACCTCCACACGTGAACCTAATCAGCCCCCTGATCCCTAGGCTGCCACCTCTCCTTGTTTTGCCCTGCCAGGTGGGGCTACACACTGAAGCTGCTCAGTCTGAGGCACACTTTCACCAATTCATCTACCTTGCACCATTGTCCCTGAGCTTGGTAAACTATTCTGGGAGGAGTTAAATGCAAGGTCAAGAAAACGCATATTCTCCTGCCTGATCACCTGTGGGTGGAGCAGCTTTGTCACTGCAGGGAGCCAGGATCTGCCTGCTCAGGGACCCCCCACCAATGGCCAGCAGCTTACCAGGGAAATCACTGCTAAAAATGGTGCAATCCAGGCACAAATTCTTTATTACTGTACCTGCCTGAACCAGTTTCCTACTCATAGTTCTGATTGGAGGGTTTTGTCACATGCATTATCGATTTAATTTAGCACTCTCTCAAGTTATGTGTTGTTGATCAAAATGTATCACAAAGTTTTAGAACCATGGTAATGACACTATTAATTTGCTTAAGCAAAACTATAATATTGAGAAAATATGTTACTTAAAGATTCAGCACTAAGAGCTGTTATCTTTGGGGTAAGACTACAGTCACAGATAAAGCTAATGTCTTGTGCATACTTTCCATGTGTTTTGTATGCTGCTCCCTGACACTGCCAGGCTCAAAACTGGAATTAGATGACAGGCACGTAACAAACTAATTCAATATTCTTTTTTTCAAGATTACTTTTGGACAAGCAGATCATTACAAGGAGCTGGAATTCAGAATGGTCTGATATTACATCTATGTTAACACTTCAGCTGTCCATAGCTGCACTATTTATCAGATACAGCAGGGGAAGGTTCCCTTCCCCCTGACTGCATCCCAGGCTTGTGAACCAGGAGAGAAATCAAAAAAAACGTGCACATTTGTTGGCGGTTGCAATTGAATTTGTTAAGGAAAAAGATACAAATGGTAAAAAAGTGACAAATGCCGTCAAACCAGGTACACTATTTAATCAGAGGTGTTTACTCATCGTGCACTTAAAAAACCCTCAAAACCTAAAATAAAATATCCATACAGTAACATATCTTATTTGAGCATAACACAGTGATAACAGCATAGCCCTGAAAACAGTCAAAGGCCTAAATTCAGAAAGCACTATTTAAAGGACTGACATATTCGGACAAAACTCAAAATAATATACTATGTTAATGTGCTAAGACATTGTCCACAATAGGACATTAAAACATTTCTGTTTCAGTACTGAAAAAACAATAATAATTTCAACTATAGCAAATAATAGAAAAGCTACAAAATTTGTAATTTATTTTAATATTTAAATTAGATGTGAGAAATTTATTATAAGGTTTTTTGTAGGGAAAATTAACTTTGATATCTGAGCTACAATAAGGTTTTGATTTTCTATGTTGAAAAAAAGAGTTTAGCAAGGTAGGTTAGGATGTTAGACATTTCAACAGAGAAGAATTCAACAGATGGCTGGAATGCTGCACTTTTGATGCCATTTCCCTGTATGACTGGAACAAGACATAGTGCTAATAGAGCCAGAGGACCAGACACAACAAGATTTGGCCATTTTACTCTTGTACCACCTCTACCTAATCACTTCACAAAATAACAGTGCAATAATTATGATTTCTATCACTGAAATTACTTCCCTCCTCTCCATTAATTCTACACAGTGATGTAAATAATATTGTCTTCTTTCATACATGAGAAAAAAAGGCATCGGGGAAGAGATCTCTCTAAATTCAAATATGCAGCAGAGAAGTACAACACAAATATTTTAAAGAAGCTGGCATGCAAATCTGGATTGTCCAAACACAGGTTTATATACTATTGCAGATTAACAACCCAGAGTTCTGACATTGTAAGCATGAGATAAACACCCTCACCAGTCTCCCCATCACAACAACTTCTGCATATGGAAACAAATTATATTTAAAGTATGAAGATATTTTCTTGAGAGGCATGGGTTTATAATCTTACTGTGATGCACAGTACAGAGTTTAACATCATGCGGAATGTAAGGATATTTGTTGCACAGCAATTTCAGCTCTGTTGCCAGCTTGATTATCACTGTACAGTACTGGCAAGTGCAGCTTTTTCTATATGAGACTATCTCGTAGCAGATCTCATGGTTGCTAGGTAGCTGTACAGCTGGAGGGCCCTGAAGGAAGTACAAATGCTGCAAATTGGTGGTATCCAATCAGCAGTCAATCTGTTTAAGGTCCATTACTTCTCATTACCTTTTAACCATTATTTACTTTCTATTAGTACAGACAGGATGATTATAAAAAGGATGGCTGAAAAGGGCCAACTCAATAGACACTTTTTCAAGGCAATCCTAATTATTTCTGGTATAATTACACAATCCATCAAAAGATAAATACAACCTCCAGTCCAAACTGGCATCGTGTCTAACTTTGCACTGGCTACTCATGGATATATTTGAAATGTGATGATGGGAAGGAAGCAGGTGTGTTCCTTCATATGCAACCTTCAGAATTATTTCACTGTTTAGGACATGCCACCTGTAAAGCCAGGACTGCAGTCCTGAGTCTTTTATAGGATATTCCTAATGAAAATTCAGGGCAGGATTTATACTGAAATGTTTTGATAATTGCTTAATTATTGAAAGAAGTACTTTTCCACATCTGTACTAAAAGAGATTAATGGAGTGTTTCTTGAAGGATGAAGACAGAATGATTCTGATTTTCAGTGGTGAGTTCTGCCTTTCCAAATATAACTGTATAAGGTTACAGACGGTTGCCTGAACTTCATGCCCAAGTTCACAACTACTAGCTGTCTTCACAGCCTGTGTAATTCATTCATGCACTTTTTTTGTTTTTGTTTGAATGACTGTATCATTATAGCAGCCTACATGTGTGGTGATACAACCACTCTGGCATTGCAAGCTGGATTTCAGAGTGCTAGTCGAGTTTATCCTTTCACAGAGAGGAGAATGGAAGTGGGGAAGATAGGGGAATCAATTACATACTTTTAAGAAGACTGGATGGAGTTCCAGACACTGATCTCTCACATTCAGCCTACCTCACTGTGGGTAAATCAACCATCATTAGCCAGTGAAGCTTCAGGGAAGAGAGTCTCCTTCCCAAAAACACCCACTAATCTTCACACGGAAACAAAATACTAGGATTAAAACCCAGACTGCTTACGTGTCTTATTTTCAGTAAACTTTTATGTCTTTTCTTCATTTGTTTGTGCAGTAGAACCTGCTTAGATGACTGATTAAACTCATTTGTCCTGACACCAATGGGATCTGGAATGTGAGACGCTCCAGCTATCGGTACATCATATTGTTAGTTTTGTATTCTGGGAAACCTCCCCACTCCAGTCTGAATTTCTCCTAATAACTTTAAATTTGAAGTTTAGCTTCCACTTATATTTTCTATGAGAATTTTTATTCATTTGGAATTAATACTCAACATATGGGATGTATTTTGTGTCCATCTGATTCAAATGTACCTTTTGTAAGGTTTAGCTATTAATGCCTCATTATCTGTTTTGGTCTTACCTACTTACAACAGTTCCATCACTGAAATGATATGAATATTTCAGTATCTAACTGTATGTGCATTTTCATTTATTGATAATGCTTTCTGAAGGTGTTACTGGAATTGTGGTCTTCATTCTGTGGTATTCTCAGCACGAGTAACTTTGCACGGAACGTCTTTGCAGTGCATTAAAATCTTTGACAAAGATGAAGTAATTTGCAGATACATGACTTAAAAGTATTTCTTTTTAGCCTTCCAAATGAAAGGAAATTTTCTCCCACTCTTCACAAATAATCTGCTGCGAAATTCCCACTTAAAAATCTGTTTTCCGCCAGTGTAAAAATGTATTAAAAAATGCAATCTACTTCCCTTTTAGTAAATCTGGTTAGTGCCCCGAGGAATTTAAAGTTTTACTGTGAATCACATGCATATGCATACACACACACATAAACACGAAAGGTAACTTCAGATCAATACAATGTTGTCCTGTGTGTTTATGCATCTGGTAAGATCTGAGCAGTGAATGCCATTAACCCTTCTGTTGCTCCAGTAGCGTGATCTTAATAAAAGTTTGTCCATGTTTGAATTCACAGCTGCTGATTGATACTATAAGTGACAGACGAGAGCCAAGTTAGTGTGAATTGACCTGACTATAGTGGAATTACACAGATTTTGAATAGTATTCAGCAAACCACTTTCAACATGAGAGATAATTTAAATGTAAGCAGTTTAGGAATTGCTCTGCAGAAAACCGTCTCCTTTATTTATTGCAAAGAGTCTGTAGATTACAGCTTTTTCATTCTCTCTGTCAATGCAACACATGAGTTATCTGCTGTCAGTGTGAGTGTTCACCAATTAATCTTCAGCTGCAGCTCTCTTCTAGAACATGTCACCGCTTTTGTGATTTTGTTTCCCTCAGATAGCTTTCCTGTTATTATGCTCTCACATTTGGATTTGTATCTTAATTACATGTTAATATTTCTCTACAAGGAAGGGGGTGAATCAATCTCATGAATTAATAGTGAACAGAGTGATAATCCAGGAAGGATAATGCACTGATAGACGTGCTCTCATAGGATGTATTCTACAAGACTGAAAACAACAGCTCATAAAGAAGTGCACTAATTAGAAGTGATTGAATTGGGCATGTAAGTTGAGGATGGGCCAAACAGACCAAAGAAGGTAAAGTTTACTTAAGCTGAAATAGGAAACACATTAATTTATATGAAATTTTGAAAAAGTGAAAGAAGCAAGTAAGGTCATTAAAACTATTTAATTAACAATACTTATGGATGCACCTTTTCTATACACAGAATCCTGTTCATTTACCTTGGCATATCCTAGAGGTGATTTAAAGGTTTTCTTCTGTCACAATTACTTAAGAAGGCTCTTCTAAAGTTTGCTGTATGCTACCAGATAACTTCCCTTCCCCTTTCCAGCCAGCAAGAATCATATTCAGGGCTAAACTGAACTGCAAAGTAGTCAGGAAAAAAAAAGTGGTAGGGAAAACAAAAAAATAAAACAGAATAAGTAGGCCAAATGAAACAGAATAACAGGCCAAAACCCATATACACAGGGTAGTATTTTCCTTTTATTCAAAATATGTAAATAAACTTCCATTTAAAACAGATATGGAACAAATAATCAAACTGGAAAAAAACCTTTGCCTAAACACTGTTCTATTTTCATAGATTTTTTTGTATTGCTGAGAGAATCATGGAGGTTTTTGTTTCAATTTTTTTGCCGGATCAAAACTTCTCAGCATTGTTTTTCTTTGTGTTTCCATAAAAGGCAAAGATTGTCCTAGAAGGTTTGGTAAATTAAGGAGGAACTGGCAGATGGTCTATGAATACAAGGAGTTTTGAAAAACAAGCTTCATTGCAAATTTACTTTCAAGCAACTGCTCCCAACTCCAGTTAATCTTCTATGAGAAATAGGGACATAATGCCTTTATGCTTTTTATTCCAAATATGGCTAATAAAGGAGACAGATAGAAAAAGAGACTTAGAACCAAGCACTCTAAATAAAAAAGTTACTCTTAGGTAAAAAATGATAATGTATTTGTAAAGAAATGTGAAAATATACCATAATCATTAGGGACAAAATAAAAAAAATCAAGTGAGAATGAAACGTGTAATGGAAAACAGTTAATACTACCATTAGAATTGTAAGTGTATTATTATACATGCTTGGAATTATCTCTGAAAAGCAATAGATTTGATAACACATAGAATTTCAGCATGTGTTGGGATCCGAATTTGGTGTAAATATCTGATATTTCAACACTGTTTCATCAAAAATTTTTATGTGACAGTAGACTTAGTTCTGTTTCTTATGATCATTCCATTCAGATTTAAAGAGAATTTATCTCTGACTTTAATCTCCCCCTCCATTCAAATAGTAATAATTTTCTATATCTAAATCATCTAAAAGCATCCAAAGCACAGATAGTGTGATTTTCACAAAGAGATTCTCAGATTTTAGCTAGAAATACAGCAATCAAAGCTAGAATTTTCTTCACTTGGACTGCTATCATTTTTCTAGCTACATATTACTGATACAGAAATATTTTTTTCAGTAATGAGACTGTTATTGATATTGGTCCCAACTTTCTTCTCAGTATTTGCATTTTTTAAAACAATAATGAATTATAGCAGCAAAGGCAAAAAAAGATTACTTTTATCTGTTAACTGTGCTCATTGTGGCTTGAGCTTATTCAGGAGCATCAAAAGACCATCTGAAAACTTTTTGTTCAAATCTGTCCAAGTTGCAGCTTAGTTTGCCCATTTCTATTATTTAAAATCTATATAGTTAAACCTCTAGCAAATAAAAGAAATATACAATCAAATTTTAAGATGTTTAAACTGAGATGTCATTTATGTGTCTGTACACTCTCATTTGTTTCATACTTTGAAATAGTTCCGCAGTCCTTTCCAGACTGAAGGTATTACATGTTTTCATTGGAGAGCCATATATTAAAACTATTAAAGAATTAAATCCTTCATATATCTTAATATTGTCCTCATTTTTTTTACATCAAATAATGGTTACTTGGCTTTTAATACATTATTCTTCCATGGAATATTAAAAGAAGAACAACAAACTCCCTTGACATAAAAATGAAGGACCTAAAGCAGGGGTCTGAAGAAAGCCCACAGACTAAAAGGTTCCTCACGCGTGCAAAAAATACAGTTTCTGGAAGGCTCACAGATGAGAAGTCTTTAAATGGACTGCCTTGATTGATGGGTATTCATGTTCTTGTTACTATTCTCAGTACAAAATATTAGGCGTAGAATACTGCCCAGTATCCCAGGAACCGATGAAAAAAGGGAATTCAATTATATTCTTGTGTCAGCCAGGAAGAAGAAATACATGTTGAAAGTAACTGAAATACCAGAGGGAAACTCAAGCACTAAGTACTCTGACAAATTATAAACTTTAAGTCAACAGAATGTATGTAAATAGGAGTTGGGCTCCAAAGACCTCTCAATCATTTGCTGCTTCTTTCAAAACCCTAGCCAAAGGTCTGCTCTCTCATTTAAATGGGATCTGTATGCAGGAAACTAGAGAAGTCATCAGAGACCTACCATCATCATCAACTGTAGCTTAATTACTGAGTTGCAATGAGAACTACATTCTATTTCCAAAGCCTTCAGTCCCAGAATCCTTTTTTTTTTCTTTCCAAGAGCTATTTTACATTTCTTTTGGTGACCATTATATCCCCTGAGTGTTATCTGGGCTCATACTCTAACATTTCTAGCTCAGTTAGAAAGAGGAAGTTTGAATTAAGTATATTTTAGAAGTAATTTTAATGTTGCCAGTAAAGAGTTTTTCTATCTTTTGGAAAGTGTTTTCCCCTCATTCTCAATTTATTCATGTGTAATCTAAGGCATTTGCTTTATAGTACTCTCCTTGTGTACTGAAGATTTCTTACACTTTTAAAAAGTGCTACCACAAGGCTCCACTTAATGCAGTGGTCAGTAATGGCATACATTTTATATGAATATTAATTAGGAAAAAGATCGTGCAAGTGTGGATTTTCCAAGATTCTTGCAATAGATTCTGCAGTGTAGCTTTAATATTTTATCCACCCTCTGAATTCACAAAGATTTGACTAATATAAAGAAAAAAACAAAAGAAACAATCCACATACCTTTTTTCTTTTTTGTACCTAAGGGTTTAGAAGATCAATCAGGTAAAAAGTTCTAACAGTACATGGGGGGGTGGGGGGAACACAACACTGAACAAACTTTCAACTCCTGATCTGCTTTGATATTCACAACACGTGAAATTGGAATATGAAGAACTGTTTATGAGAGAAGCCGCGTTACATCCAAATTAGAAAAATAACCCCAATCAAGTAGAAAACATCAGTCTCCCACATGAAGGTGGTCTGTTTTCACTGGGCCACAGAGGCTGTGCGCAGGAAAACCTCCTTTCCCCCCACTGAAATCATGCATCCACCAGAGGGCGATGCTGCCGCTGAGAAGCAGTTGATTCCTAAAAATTCAGAACTTCACCTCATCGAAGCACTTAGAGAAATTACATCAGTAATCAGAGACAGAGAAACCCTGATCAAGTGAACATTTTAGACCGATTTGTGAAGGGCCCTATGGAACTGCGGGACAGAACCTTGCCCAGAATAAGGAGATAAAGCTGTGAGACACAGTGGAAATTGGAGAGAAGGAAGCATGTCTTATCCACATAATTTTACCTTTGTTGACAATAAATATGAATATATTTGAGAGAACAACTCTAATTCAAATACTGCCAGCGTTCCATCACTCAGGACATCAGTGGTATGTGAAGCTTTTCATCTTGCTCAGCTTTGGTTGCTTCACTCTACTTCCTATTGACAATGTCCAAAAAAGTCATTGCTGCCTGCCAGAGCAGCTACAAATGCGTTGATAGTCTTAATATTGATTTTATTTAGAGTCACAAACAGAGTGATAAAACTTCGCAGCACCAAGTTGGCACTCTTCATGGCAGCAGGTAATGGACCTGATAAATACAGAAAGCAACCCACCTCCATAAAAACAGAAATTGTTCAAGCTTGCAGGAATCATGGCAAAAGATGCAGCACACAAGCTACATCAACTACAGCAGCATGAGAAATCTTTATTGAAAACCCAGGAAACTTGAAAGAGAGTCACAGGTTCCTATTTAACTTCTCCACACTTCAAGGACAGCATCTCTGAAAGGCTGGAGTTAAATCTCAAGCTGACAGGCTGACACCGCTTTGTCAGTAGAGTGCCTTCCAATCACGTGTGAAAGTGCTAATGGTAGTTTTCATGGCAGCTCAGCTTATCAGGCTTTACAAACCTTACAGTTCTCTCCTTTTATAAAGAGGAAGAAACATTTACGGATTTTAATTTTTTTTTTCATTATAGGTGGCTGGTTGGCAATGAGGATTTCAAAATAGTTCTATGCAAAAATTTTGGTTTACTCTCTAATTAGTGTATATTAGAACCATGAGCATTTAAACTTTCAGTTTACTGTGGAACTTCCCAGATCTAAAGGTGACACTTTTTATCCTTCCTTTGGTCTAACAAGGCAGGAGCCCATTGAAATTTTAAAATTCTTAAAGGTTTATTTTAAAATTTTCTATGTGTATGATCAGAAAATTGCTACCTAGCAATAGAGCTTACCTATTACTATAAAACTAACCAGAAAATCTTTAAAGTAGTCTCTTGACAAACGTGCATTCTGAGGTACAATGGAATGGCCCTGGAATCCAGCCAGCTGAAGGAAAAAGTGTAGTTTGCTTGCAATGTTTGTATTCAAGATTTATTAAGCAGAGAGATGTGTGTTATGAATAACAAATTGTGGCATTCCCAATTCTTGTATCCCTGCCACTGTTCAGCAATTAGTCTTGTAACAAATCTAATCAAGCTGGGTTCTCTTCACATCCTTTTCAGATTAGTCTGTCTCCTTTGCAATAGGGAACTATGGGGATCAATGCCATGGGGTCTTGGAGGATGGGCCAGGTCATACATTTTAAGGATTCAGTGTGGTTAGGCTGATACTTCCAATAGCAGACTTAACATCTCATTTTGGGCTGGCAAATCATATCCTAGTTAACAACAAAACACCCACTTACAACTTCTTTACAGATGCTTGTTTTCCAGTGTCCTAAAAACCTATTTAATTCCACTGAATATGCAGTCTGATGGAAACCTCTCTGGAAAATGCAAGAATACTCAATGAAAAAGGAAAAAAGTAGTGAGGGGACCCATATTTTAACAGAATTTAAAAAGAAAAACTGGTCAACAAACCTGGCAGATGAAGTGCAACTGAAATGAGCCTCTTGACCTTGAAGCTTTTAACTGGTTGTTGTAACGATTCTCTGTTAGAGTACGGCTCTGTTTTCATCAACACTTTTGTCAGGTAGCTACAGCTAAGCATTTTTAGATAAATAAATCATAGGTTTCCATGAAGTATTTAAGCTTTCAAGTTACTCAGTATGAAACACTCTTAGTTTTGTAAAATTAAAACAATTATTTCATTGCTCCATTATACCTTACAAAATACAACAAGAGCTTAACACAGTCTTAGCCCCACTTCATTAGAGTTCTTCAGAGCATAACCAATTCTAGAAGTTCAGGGTTTTGATGCTTGGATGCAAAGCTATGCAATTAATGAAAATAATACCTGAAGTCTGTACCAGAAAGGTTTAATTTACATTTAATTTACAGTTCTGGTTCCACTCCTTAACTCTTCTCTTTGATTGAAGTTCTCAGGTGAACTTTTCCATATTTAGAGATCTGGCCATCCAAATCATTCACCTTGCTGTCATTCATTCATCCATTCACTCACTCACTCACTCACTCATTCTGTCCTTCTGTCTATCTTTTTTCAATACATATTGTGGTGAAATTTTTTTTTTACACATTATCTGAGGTTGTCTGAAAATGTAATTCTTCCAGCTAGCACCTAGTGTAAAAACAGATTAAAAGTCAGCTCTGTAGGCTTTCCATATGTTTAAAACTTTTTAGAACATCCCTGTGCTGGCCATGTTTAAAGAATCCAAGCCTATGGAGTGGAACAGAGAATACAGGATCCAATGCAGTTTTTGTAAAAGTTACAAACATGCAGAAACCACTATGAAATATCAACATTGGGGTTAAAATTAACAGCTCAATATCAAGGTACATATTTCTTGCCTCATTCCCATTGGTTTTACAGGGACCTGCAGTGATTTTGTGTTCCTGGAAACTGTTGAAGGTATACCAGATGAGGCACCAACAAACAATCAGGAAATGATTTTGAAATGTAGCTCGGTGCAGTTATTAAAAACAGAATGTGGCCAGCAATAGGTCATTTGTGGTTTAAAATACTTAACTATATTTCTGTGGTTAATAAAGATACCCTTAGGCTTAAAGGGGTTGAAGCTGATATTTGTTTCACATGCTATATCCCTGCAGCAGTGTCCAACAGGTTTGGGTTTTTTTAATAAAATGTTGCAGCCACTCATCCCATTACACCAGTTTTGTAACTACATATATCTGCATTACAGATCTACATGCTCCACAAAAATACAATGTTCTTCTGACATACATCCAGTATAAAGATGTATAAAGTGCACCACAATTTTGCTGTTCTAAAGGCAGACCAATTTAAAAACCAAGCAAATATACATACACACATGAATTTATTGATTTGAAATGTGAATTTAACAATACAGTTGGCCAAATGATCAATATTGTCCTATTTTCCCTAGATTAAAAAAGAAAAAAAAAATAAGGCTACCTATATAGCATTATTCTGAACAGAGGGAACTTATGAACTAAATAGTTGTCATCAGATACTTGTCACGTAATAAAAACTATGAATATTTTGATACTAAAATCAAAACTGCAATTATGCTTTTAACTATGACTCATTGCTGATTTAGATTGTTGTGATTAAGGATGTTTCTTTATGCATACAAATTATACATTCAGTTTGCAGATTGTGTGAGAATTAGGACAGCCTAGCTAGACATCATTGCTGCTAAGTGCTTGGACTTTGTGACTGGTGTTCCTGGAAAACGCTACGGTTGCTTCTTGAAATCTTTCTTTATTTCTAAAATAAAAAATTCCAAATCTTCTAAAAATTCTAAAATTCTGAAATATTTCTTTATTTCTAAAAGAAATCTGGGCTGTTGTAAGTCTTTATAGAAAAAGATACATAGACAATGCCTGTATATTCTCATTTACCCTTTTTTTTTTTTTTGCTGTTAAGAAAAACTTGGTAATCACAGTGAATTATTTCCCTGGGCAAAGACTTCCATGTGGGCGGTTGAATGAGTGGAAAACAATTTTTGTAGAGGAAATAAATTGAGAATAAGTGGTTTCACAACCATACTCAAACTAGTACTATCCATCATATTCAAAGGAAACTCCATTTAAATAAACACTGCAAAGCAATGTAAATATAGTAACTTATATAAACAAATCAATACAAGCAGACTGCTACTATGAGACTGGATGCAAACAGCTCCTCTAATTAAAAAAGGTTGCTGCTTCACCATTGACCACTACCTATATTTAAACAAAGAGGGACTCAGTTAAAAAGATATTCAATACATTACTCCTATTTAGGCACCTACCTACCATTAGGAGGAATAAGAATTTAGGAAAGTTTCCTGTCTGACCATCAGGAGCCACTCAGGTACTCACACTCCCACTGCCTCATATCTTCACTGAGGGGACAGAAGCCCCTTCCCCATGGGCAGCTCCAGTGAACCCACAGGTCTCCCGCTTGGCTCCCTACATGCCCCACTCTCACAGTCAGACAAGGTTTCCTTACTGGTTGGACCCCAGGTATCCCATATCAGACGTCTGGATCCCTAAAGCAATTTAATGGTGCAGTGGGGGGGACCCCAAAAACCCCTGGGCTTTTATACCCTCACAGTCTGTGTGGGCAGCAGTCCCGGGTCTTCCTGCTGACCCATCGGCTCCTGCTGTGTCTCTCAATGCCCGGTCACCCGACTGGCACCACAGGTCCCCCTGCCCTTTGTTGTGCAAAGGGTCGGTGCCAATTCACAGCCCCTTGCCCCGGGCTCCAACCATCACCCAGAGCTCAGCCTGTAGCTGCACACCCAGCTACTTGCACCAGGTGTTCCTCAACACCCATTAGGATTTAAGCACCTTAAAAATGTTGGTGCTCTCAGCAAAGTTGGTGCAATCCAGCACCTTTGTTGTCGTTACTTCTCCCCCACACACACCTTTTTTTTTTTTTACAAGACAAATGATAAAAAGAAACAAAAAACCCCCTAAGCAATAGCACAGAAAGACAGGCTCTAGAGAGTGTGTATGCCAGGGCAGTGGTACCTTTAGGACAGTCACTACACTGTCTGGTCCCAGGCACACCTTTAAAATCATTCCTATTCTTGCCCAGTTAGTGATGGTGTCCTCCACCCAGAGGCTCAAGCGATAATAAGATCACAGAAGAGGCTAGGACTGCACCCAGGCCTGGTGTGTTTGGCACACACCACTAAAATGTTAGGAGGGCTCCCTGCAGGGCTGGGAAGATGGTCCAGCAGAGTATAGGGCTGAAGGCAGATCACACCGGCCTCCCACACCTTCCCTTAGGACCAAAGCCCAAAACTCAATGGCCATTTCCAGCAGTAAAACAACCAAGTAAACAGTTTTATTCCATATCACAGTCCTCTGACACTAGCAATACCCAGGTATCTTAGCTCGAGAGAGGATTTTTGTTCAGACTATGAGAAGAAGAAATGAAGTGTTTTTCATCCTCACCTGTAACAGAGAAGGCTCAATTATTCTTTTATTTGAGTTACTTTCTGCCAGAGCTTCGGTTCTCAAGTACTCATCCATACAAACATGCATCCTAATCTGCATTTGTCACTGTTATTTTTAATATGTAAGCCAATTATAGTTAGCTTTAAATAGAGAAGCCTAATGAGAAAATGTATCCCATAATTAAAAGGAAAAAGAATCAAGAAGTTCCTGCCAACATTAACTCTGCTGATTTTACAGCAAGGTTGCCTACTCTTTTCTTCCATCTCTATATTTAAATTTTTGTGGCTTTTTTTTCCTTCTTAATTAGAAAAAAAAAAAGATATTTACTGAGAATTTCTTGAGTTAAAGTTTTCCATGTAGAAACTTCTGCAACTTTTTTCATTGCTAATTTGTTTTTACATATTCCTTTCAAAACCTCGGTCTTGCAACAAAGGAAAATATATTTCTATACTGGTGAGAGCTCAATTACACATTCTAAATACTGTACATAACTAAAGTATAGCAGACCACCTTAAATTCACTGGCTGTCCATTTATTAAGATTAAATATACATTTAAAGGAGAAAATTGTTTCTTCTTTGGCTGTCTAAGTAAAGATCTATTTCACACACTTCTCCGTTCCAGACACAAAACTGTAATTATCTCAAGACTTCTATTTCGTACTAATATAGCCCTGTCAGCAAGCCAGAATGTTTAGTATGCACTGCTCTTCTGCAGGCATATTAATGAAGAATTGCCTGCCATTGCAACACATGTTAAATTCCAGCATTTCCATATGGTAAGATACCATGTCAAAAGGGTTTCAGGGCAGCGATTTTTACGCTCTGTGTCACCTAGCCAAGCTCTCTGCATTTAAAAACCCATGTAAAAATGTCATAATCTGTGTAGATGTTCAAAATTTCTCACCACATTTTCAGGTTGATCCTTCCTGGCTATTTTAAGAAAAGAAAAAAAAAAGAAGTGGAGATTAGAATTGGCAAAAAAAGCAAATTGCAAGTCTCCACCTCAAAGTAGATTTTTAAAATAGAGTTTACAGTTAATATATATATACAATCCTATAAAAATAATGAATGGCTAAGACATGAAATGGATTTGTAAGTGAAATTTTATGTTCTGTTGAAGAAGTACTGAAATGCACCTAGTCAGTGCTTCAGTGAAAAGGAGCCACTGGGCTTCCCAGGGGATTGTAAAGTAGAGTAGCTCAAACACATGCAAGATTTACTCTCCATCCTACACAAGGAGGTTGATGTTCAAGTCCCTGCTGACATATGCAAGATTTACTCTACATCCTACTTGAGAAGGCTGATGTTCAAGTTCCTGGCTCTACTGAGGCAGAATGAGAAATTTACTGCAAATCTCAGTCAGAGAATTCCTTCAGAGTTTAAAAGCAAGTATCAAGAGAATGCTGTAATGTGTTTATTATTTACTTAACAACGAACAGAGACTGTTCTTTCTTGGACTGGTTCCCAGTCAAAAGTTGTCATACATCTCAAAGAAAGAGTTCAGTTATTGACAAATAAACATTGATAAATGGGTGGCTTTTGCACACCTACTGCCTTTAATGCAAAGTTGAGGCATTTAACTGACTCTACAGTTAGTATCTTTAGAGTCATGAACTCTTAAGGATGGCGATACAGCTTGTTTCTGGGGATTAATGGCTAGAATGATTTTTATTTTAAACAAAGGCTGAGGAGGACAGAAAATGCGGAGAGTAAAAGACAAATGCTGACTTTGTAAAAATCAATCTGATCTGGATTTTTAATGGAAGAAAACCATTCCTTCTAGCACGTTTAAAAATTTTCAGTGCATGTTATGTGACCACAACTTTCCTTGTAGCCAGAAAAGTTATTCAAACTCATGTCAAACAAGAGTCTTCATTTCAAACTAGTATTTTCCAAGATAAATTTTTCAAGATAAATCCTCTTAAAAAAAAAGGTAGAAAAAAACCTGAAACAACAACAAGAAAAAAATCAGAATGTTTGCCAAGTTATATGAACACAGTTTTAGATTCATTTTGCTTTGACATTCATTAAAAATAGATGATTTTGACTGATATGACAACATAGTAAAAAAGAATTAATTATGTAGAATATGAATTAAAGTTAATAAGATTCAATTACAGAAAACATGTTTACAGCATTTACTTGAGCTTGCTACCACACAAGCTGTTCTACTTCTTAACTTTCTGAAAAAGATAACATCAAGACAGCACTATAACAGAAACCATCCTGTTATGGTCTCAACTTGTGTGTCCTACTGAACTGAATGAACTGGAGTCACAGTTTTGAGTAAAGATAGACAAGAAAAGTATGTTGTTTTAATAAGGCAAAATATCATATGCTTGACACCTCTGGCCACCCCTAAAAAAACCCTTTTGTTCTGAATTTTGCACATCTACATTGTCCCCCCTTTTATTTGTTCAATGCTGCTGGTCTTTTTTTCTGGTCATACTTTCCCAGACAACATCTCTGAAGAACATTTTTAGGAAAAGGTTGCAAATCACTTATGGAATAAACAAGTTTTGATCTAAACATCACTAAAACCTCCTCCCAGCCTTGAAAAAAATCACACTTATTTTGAGGCCAGTTTGCTTGCATGTATGAATCTTGAAGAGCATCCTCTGACTTTTACCTATGACAATGATTGACTATAAATATAGTTATTTGTGGCTCAAAATGTGAATAAATATTTAGGGGTTACATCTTAATTTTATCTTTAAACTGCTGTTGGTTGCATTATCTTCAAAAAATTTTTTGGAAATGTCCTTACTATAAGTAAGCTGAACTGCAGCCCACAGCTTCTCACATATTGGGCAACGGCTGAATCAGAGAATTAAGAACAGATTTTCAGCAGTTATGTTATGCCATCTGTCCTTTAAGTTTTTGTTCTAGCTGTTTTTTCAGTCTCCCAGGAGGATATCAGTAAGATGGATATCGAGATATCGAGAAATAAACTCTCCTTCTCTCTGTCCTTATATACATCTCTCCCTTCCCTTCCTTCCCTCCCTCCCTTCCTCCCTCCCCTCCTCGGCTCTTTTGCCTCCTCTTTTTTTTTCATCTTTTTCCACTCTTTTTCTTTTCCATATCTATACAACCATCACAGCAGCAACTGGAAAGCAATATAAATACACCCGAGGCAGCTTTAAATAAGAGACACCCAGCATCAGGTGCATCAGTGCGTCACAGAAACTGATGCAGACTGCCTGACTCTCTAAAGCTGAGATGCAGCACCTGCATGTTCAGTTGGGAACTGTGCTAGAAGACTTGTCATGCCCATCTGTCCCCTAAACCAATGCATAGGAACCTGTCTGCTGCTGTGGCTCCTTGCAGGTACCTGCCACTGCTCCCTGCCTTGTACCAGATCTCCTTTCCCAGGAGCGGCAGAGGCAGGGGCTTGTCCAGGTCTCTGCTGTTCTGACTCATCCTGATTTCTAACCACTACTTCAGGCTGTTCAGATCTGAGTTTGTTCATTAAATACTGTGATTAATCAGAGTGAAGATTTTGCTAACAGTCTGCACCTATTCAAACATTTCATCTGTTTGTAAATTTTTCTAAGAGAATTTATTTGTACGTAATCTGAGGAGCCTGCTTGGACCCACTAATGGTAATTACACAATGTGAAAAAACCATACTCCAAATATATACATGGAAAGGACATTTTAAATTTTTTTAACATCCTAATCAATTACAGTAATTAACATTAGCTGGTCAACATCACCTAAATGATAGCGCTTCATTCAGAGGAATAAATGGAACCAGCAATTATATCAAAGCTATATTTCCTTCCAGCTGATGTGCTGTTACCACATGAAAATTCCGCCTATTTTCTGTGATTCCTTAAATAATTGGAATGGCTTTCTCCATAGTATATAAACTGTAAGCTGTCTTTTAAAAATGCAAAACAATCTGAAGAACTCACTGGTTTCTTCAGCAAATGTGTGTATTGAATGCTGGAGATTAATTAAAGGCACTGCTTGCAAAAAGATGCATATATGCAGCCCTTCTTACCAGTGCAAATTTCCTCAAAAACTGAAAACAAGGGAAGAAGTCTAGATTCCTGAAATACCCTGAGCACCTCATTATAGCATAGAAGAAGCGAAATGTAGAAAATAAAAGACTAAGGAGTTGAGGTAGTATTACTATAGAAAAGTAGAATTTTTTAGATGGGAAAAGACCTTCAAGATCATCAAGTGCAACCCCTAATCCAGCACTGTCAAGCCTGACTCAGCCATGTCCCTGAGTGGCACACCTACATATCTTTTAAATACCTCCAGGCATCGTGACTCCACTACATCCCTGGGCAGCCTGTTCCGATACTTGACAACCCTTTCCATGAAGAAATGTCTCCTAATATCCAATCTAAACCACTCCTCTTGTCCTATCACCCGTTACCTGGGAGAAGAGACTGACCTCCACCTCACTACAACCTCCTTTTTCAGGTAGCTGTAGAGAACAATGTCTCCCCTGAGCATTAGGAAGTTCTCTTCTGCACACTCCAGGAATCTCTGTGACTGTTTCCCAACATTCAGCGCTACCCCACTGCCTCTCCTACTGATCCTACTGATCTCTTTTGAAGAGTCTATAATCATCCATTGCAGCACTCCAGTTGTGTGACACATCCCACCATGTTTCCACGGTGACAACCTATGCCATAATCCTGCTGCACAACAGCTTCCAGCCCCTCCTGTTTGTTGCTCATGCTGTGAGCGTTGGTGTAGATGCACCTCACTTGGGCTATTGATTCCACCACCTTTTAGGAGGGAGAAGCCTTAATTCCTACAAGACTATTCTCAGGCGCATCCATGGTTTCTAACTCATCAATAAATCTTGCATCTTTGCTGCTATACGTTTCTCCATCCCCTAACTTCACTGAGACAGCAGACTGAAGGACCTCAATAGTACATCATCCCTCAAACATTGGGGTGCTGCCCCCATGCTTATCTCTACTGGTCCTGGCTTTATCCCTTCCCCTCTTCTAATCTAGTTTAAAGATCTTTTTAATGAGCCCTGCTAATTCCTTTGCAAAGATCCTTCCTTTTTTCCCTTTGGGACAGCTGTGCCTGGTCTGTCACCAGCAGGCCTGCTGTTATGTAAGACCAGCCCATGATCAAAATACCCAAAATTCTGCTGATAATACCAGGCTCAGAGCCAGATATTGATCTGCTGGCTCTTCCTGGTTTTAACTTATAATTCCTTGCAACTGGAAGGATAGAGGGCAATGCTACTTGTGCTCCTACTTCCTTAACCAGTTGTCCCAAGGCCTTAAAGTCTCTCTTGATTACTCTTGGACTTCTTGTTGAAGCTTCATCACTGCCTACCAAGAATCAGTAACGGATGAAAATCTGGCTGTACCAGGATAGAAATTATTAGAGTTATGTAAGTAGGTATTTTTATAGTGTTAGACTTACAGTTTGTGGCTATGTCAGCATTAGATTTAAAAGTGCACGTGCAAACCATTTATTTTGTTTCAATCTGTCTGATTGAAACAAAGCTTCTCAGTATTTCTTTCACTAAGCTTGTGTCTGACTTGGTTATTCTGTATGACATCTAGAATGGGAGAATTGACTGACTGCTAAGCATCTAATATTTTGTCTCCAAGTAAAGATACAGGGTATCACACTGTGGTTTTAAACAGGGTGGAAGAAGGCAGCGTGGATAATTGTATTTCTGCTATGATGTTTGCCAACATTGTTGTCCTCTTCAATACATATATAATTTACTAATTATGTCATACTGACAATGTACATTCTGATGAGATGAAATAAAATCAACTGCAGAGGACAGCAACTATCTGTAATATTTTATCCTGCCTTTTCAACAGCTGTTTTCTTATAGTCACAAAAATACTGAAGAAAGGGTATAGTACAATCTCAGGATAATCATAAAATTAATCATGAGCTTTTTGTCAATAGCTACAGGAGTTTTTTTCTATGTGGCTTCTATAATCTCATTTCCCATAAAGTGATGCAATGTGATGCAAACATCATAGGATTTAATTCTCCAGCAGCAGATGCTAATTGACTGCTAATGAGACATACATAACTCATGTTCATGTTTCCCCAACTAACAGAAGCTACTGTATCACTTGTATTCAGAACTCACCTTAAATCTACACAAAGCATTTTTTTAATCAAGAAAATAACATACCTGATTATATATGTCAAAACGTTACATAATATGTTGTTACAGCAACATGTAGGTTTTGCTTTGCATTTCTGTACAATGACAGATTAATGAAAGATTAGATCCTGAAATTTGAATAGAATAGAATAGAATAGAATAGAATAGAATAGAATAGAATAGAATAGAATATTTCAGTTAGAAGGGACTTACAATGATCATCTAGTCCAACTGCCTGACCACTTCAGGGCTGATCAAAAGTTAAATCATCTTGTTAAGGGCATTGTCCACATGCCTCTTAAGCACGGACAGGCTCGGGCATTGAGCGCCCCTCTAGAAGGCCTGTTCCACCTCCCTCTCCATAAAGAAACACTTTTTATTGTCCACTCTAAACATCCCCTGACACAGCTTTGAACCACTCGCACACGTCCTGTCACTGAATACCGGCAAGAAGAGTTCAACATCTACCCCTCCCCACCACAGGAACCTGTAGAGAGCAATGAGGTCTCCCCTCAGCCTCCTTTTCTCCAGACTAGACAAGCCCAAAGTCCTTAGCCCCTGCTCACAGGAAATTCCTCACAGCCCATTAACCATCTTTGTTCTCCTCAAGGACCTCCAGATCCTTCTTAAATTGTGGGGCCCAGAACTTCACACAGTGCTCGAGGTGAGGCTGCACCAACACTGAATGCAGTGGGATAATCACCTCTTTAGGCTGGTTTATAATACTTTGTGTTTTGATCAAGGGCAGATGATCAGAGCAAAAAAAAGCAGACAAATTTCAATAACTCTTTTACCCAATATCTTTCAGAATTTTATTTTGTCACACACTTTCAGGTGAGACAAGTGATACCTGCATTGATCCCTGTTTATTTCATCTTTAAAAGCATAACAGATAATTAACCTTTAAATTCTTTAATAAGCTGAATGAACAAGACAAAAATGTAATTTTCACTTTGCAGATTGGCCCAATGAGCATGAGACTGGAGATGAATACACATCACATATTAACTAGAAGTTATATCCCCTACCATGAACATCAACTAGTTAAAAAACAAAGAAGTTTTACAAAATACCTTGTTCTACCTAAAACAATTTTCTTACATTTCTTTCTAGAAAAATCACTGATTACAGGATTTGTTTTGGGAAAAGTTGCTTTCAACCTTCTACTTAGTATTCCATTTGGAAATCTCAAACTTGTTCTGAGAGTATGGCCACATTTATTAAAAAAAAAAAAAGGCCAGATGATCTCACCAGAGATGAACACAATCAGATTTCTGTCCTATGGGAAAGGTCAGTTTCATTTGGTTTTATCCTAAATTGCTCCCATAATGTCTACCTATTTGATACTACATGGAAAAGAATTTTTAAAAAGTCCTATTGATGATAACATTTTCAATGAGATATAGCTTTAAAATTATCTAATACCCCAAATAAAAAATACCCAATAAAAAATTCCTATTTATTTCAAATTCTATATTCCATTTCGGACTACACAGAGTATTTATATAAATGGTAAAGAAAAAACCACACTTTTTTGCTACTAAAATTACCAGTATTTCTGGTGCATTTAGTTTTGCTTTTTACTAAAAAATTTCTATGTAAGCTTATCAATATTATTTTTGGTATTTTATGAGTTAAAAAAATTGATTTTGAACATTATTGCCTTACACATATTTTTAGGTGATCCTTTGGATTTTTATATTTAATTTCACAAAAGACTGTCAAATTTGTATAAATTCTGAATATTGGATAAGAGCTTTTTTCTTGAGCAGGCACTTTAACATTTAAGGTTGCTGAAGATTAACCTTTACTACTTCATGATTCAGGTATAGTACAAGAGTAACAGTCATTCCCAAGGATGTGATGGACAACTGGACAGATTCATGGAAAGGGAAGAACCTTCCTATGCTATAGGAAGTCCATCTTCTAGACTTCATTGATCAAAGTATTATCCTTAAATAATTAATATTTGGATTAAAACCAGTGACATTTCAAAGTGACAATGAAGCAACCTGAAGAGTGTGTTTAATTGAGAAATCACATCCCAAGAGTATTCAAGTCACTAAGCTATTCCTTCTACATTATAATAATTAACCATATCCCCTGTCATTTTTTACTGTTTATGATACAACTGAGATTTCTACCATGCATATCCTTATTGATTGGCAACTCTGTCCCTGTAACACATCAGTCCTTCCCTAGAGTTCATTTTGTGAACATTGATCTTGTCATGCACTTCTATTCCATTTATAAGAAAGTATTTCATTTATTTTATTTTTAATTCATGTGACATTGTTATCGTGATACCAATTAAAAGGATCATTTTAGTCCCCCATTATGATAAATTGTTTATAATGATTACAGAGTCCATTTGTGCATGTTCAAAGTTCCAACTTCAAGAAAAATTTCAACCCAGTTTTTCAGATGGCCTCTGGATACATTCTAGGTAGAAATTACTCAGATTAAGAAAGAGAAGATTACAGACATTTAGATCCTACTCTTTTAAAAAGCACGAAAAAAGCTGTAATGTCACATCAGTGGGAAAAGGAACAGGTTGCCTTCGTCCTACAATTGCCTCTTCAAAGCTGTGCAGTTTTCCCAGTGGGACTATAGGGCAGATTGGCTCAGGTGCTGAGAACTTTAAAGAAAATTAATTAACATTCAGCATGTGGAAATATAATAAATGTATTAGTTTGGAACTGCAAGATAGACTTCTTCTGTGATAATACTGGCATCAAAATCTTATGCATTAAAAGAAAATACTATTTTCTTGATTTTACTGAGTGATCTCCTTAGACTTATTGTTATCTGTTCAATTTGGGTGCCTTGCTTAGGCCAGTGTTGCTACATAGTGGTGCAACATTTTTTAACATGGCAAAAAAAAGCACTAGAATAGCCATAATCACATAATAATAATAGTACTAACAGTAACAATGATAATTATAAATACTTGAAATGTTTAATCTGCTTTATAGGGGAGAATGCAGTAAGGTCCACTTTAAGAGAACTTTTTCCTCAGTCAGTGACTGCAGAGGGTGCTAGTGGAAAGGTCTTTTTGGATATACCAGACATGTTTCCTCTCACCTTGAAACCTCAAAAAAGTGGTATCTTTGGGGGAATATCTATAAGGGTTTGTCAGGAGCATGGGTAGCTCATAAAGGGGCAGTGTTGTCTACTCCATGCATTTTGCTTGCAGGACTTCAGGTAATCTTGGCACAATATAAAAATATTACTAAAATTATTTCTGATATGTTTACCACTTGGCTAATTAAAGAATTAGGGACCTCATCATATATAATTACATCGGAAAAAAAATTCTTTTGAAGTGAGGCTTTAGCACAAAAATTGGTCAGGTTAGGACAATCTGGTACGCTTTTTATCTATCTCAGTAGGACCTTTAGACCATGGGTATTGTTCTGGTACTATAATAGTAAAGATAAAAAGCTTTTATATAAAATTTTGGCATGATTTTATAAAGTTTATAAATAAATCCATCAGCAGCTGAAGTCAACAAAATATAGGTCAGTAACTTGCTAAACACCAAGTATAAGATTTAAGGCTGATTAAGGTTGACCAAGACATAAGATTTAACAGATATATGCACTTTTCATTTGCAGTTTAAAACTTCAATTAACTATCTTGACCTGTTTAAAAAAGCAGTTTAATATCTACTTAATAGATTGTATAGAGATCTGTAGTTCCTATGTTTTGCAAGAAAAGTTACATTGCTTTATAGAACTGAAATCCAGAAAACTTAGTAGGTTTTTTCTCCAACTTGTAATGTACTGTAATTTTAGACTAAAAAGAAATACAAGAAAGATGGAGAAAAAAATCACTGATAGTTTCTACTGTAGAATGGTGATTAGTGAGAGGGACAGCGTAGCTGTGATATGGTGAAACTTAACACAAATTTACATGAAGATCACATATTAAGGGAAAAAAATCCCAAGGTTAAAATTCAATTAAGTCTGATTTTTAGAATGAAGTGAACTTAATTATTGCTGACTGTATACTTTTTAGCACAGCATTTCTGTGGTACATCTAATTCTATGTCAACAACCAATGAATTGGTCACTAGGAAGAGATAATTGACACTCTAACTTATTCACTTTCCCTTAGGGAAGAGAGTGATACTGTATTTTATGGAGGTTGATTGTTTCCTGCTAACGGTCATCTCCATTTAACATTTCTGTAAATGGAATCTTTATTTCCATTTGTGCAGCTGGCAGTTTTATACTGCTTTGATATCTAAAAGAAATTAAAAATCAACTTGCAGTGCCACAGATATATATCAAGGGAAAACTGACAAACACATCTAATTGTAAAGTAGACAAAGGCTTAGTTAAAAAAAGTTTTTTGTTGCGATAAAGGTCAACGAAGTTGTAATGGAAGCCAACAAAGCTGTAACATATTTATGACTTGGCAGTTTGCTGGAGTGAATTGGTGCAGACCTAGTGACTCCAGATGAAATTGTAATTGTCAAAAAGGGTATAAGCCTGCTCTACAGATGAAGTCTTTGCATTTCCTTATGGTATTTATACTCTTTTCTCATTCTGAAGACTATAGTATTTTGAAGAAACAAAACAATATTTTTTTTTTTGTTTAAAAGAAAAAAATAATTAATTCTTCTTTTCCCCTTTTCTTAGTTAATGCTCAGTTTTCAGAAAAAGATGAGAATTTCATCTTTGTTTTCAGGCAACATGAAATCCTGCTTTTTTATTTATATTTGGCCTTTTATTAATGAACCATGGCTTCAGAGTTCAAAAAAGAGGCCATTAATAAAAGCCCAAAGCCAGATATAGATTGTTACACCTTCCTGTCTGAAGAACATAAATTAATTTATAACATTTATTTTCTAGTCTAAGGTTAAAAAGCTGAATTTAAGGTCTCAGGGACAAAAACAAATCTAGGACATAGATAATAAAGAGGAGAGAGTAATTTGTTTAATCATTTCTCATATTAACTTACCTAAAACACAACATTGATATACCACATTTGTAAATAAGCTTGAGAAAGCACACAAATAATACTAGTAGTAGTTGAAATAAAAGATGTTTGATAAACTAATTTTCATATTTGTAATATGGGCATTTAACATTTTTTTCAAGCTATCCTGGTCCCTCTAAAAACACAATATGAAACAGTTCCTATTGAAATTGTAATAGACAGATGAATTACTGGAGAGGTTAGCCAGGGTTATGCTGTTCAGGAAAGCTGCATTTCATAAGTTTCTGTGGAAGCACTGAGGATTCACAGCAGCTGAAATTTACAATTGGAAGATTTCTGAGGTAGTAAAAATGTATCTCCAGGGATGGAAAAAGGCATGTTAGTGTTCAAGAGGTGACCAGGGTATCTGTACTGAATAATTAACTTCATTAAAGAGAAGAAAAACAAGCACTTTCTATTTTTCATCTTTAAAATAGGGAGCAGAACCTTTGCTGTGCTCTGGTTTTGCTTACTGACTCCCTAAAGCTAGTCCCTGACCTCAGCAGAGATACAAGGATAATACTGACTTCAGCAATAGTCTTTTCTTATACTCAGAACTTCTGAAGAGTTTGGAAGCAGACATGAATGGTTTTCATCAATAAATAATTCCAGTTCAGCAATAATTTTGCAGCTGATATACAGATTTTGCTGCTAGCCTGAAGGCTATGCCCAGTACTGGTAGGGTGACAGATTCAATACTAATTCTGTCCCAGTTTTATACATTTTTTATTTGTAATATTTCTTCTTCACTCTCATATCTCAGAGCTATATGCTGTAAGTCTTGACTAATGACTGATCAGAACAAATTTTGTGCTTTAGAATTGCTGCAGTGGTATAAAAATTTCATCTTCATCGTCAATGTGCAATTGTTCATATAAAGCATGGATTTTTTTTAAGATTATTTTGGAACTGCTTGGCATATGCATGATGCAAACTTGAGAGTTTTCATCAAAAGTTACTAACCTGGAGGAAAAAACGCAAATTTCAGGCTTTTATAAAAGTCTTCATGTGAACTGCAAGAGGTTTAAAGGGATCATCTTTCTGGGCATACATTAAATCCTCACAATGAGAGGTAAAATACACACATGGGAAACAAAAATTCTAGTCTTGGAAAATGTAGCTGACACCACCACAGTGTAATTTTTTTAAAACCTTTCCAAACTGTGATACATGTAGGGTATATATGTATCTCCCATCTGCTCCCTGAGATGAAAGCGAATTATCTAGTCAAGAATGGGAAGGAACTATCTGCATCAGTGATTTCTTGTATCTAAACTAGCTAAGCTTTTCCCCAGAAAGGCAGGGTTTTGGTTTTTTTGGTCTGGGCCTGTTGTTTCTGGGAACCATGCCAGTATCTCTATATGGTATTTTGCTTACCGTCCTGATAAAATAGCTCAGTAGTTTCTGATCTTTTTCACAATGTAGATATACCCAGACAATTTTGTAAGCACAGTCAAATGATCCCTTGCTTAAATCTTCAGAAGATATTTAGGCATAAATCTCTGTTGGAAATACCAATGAGCAAAAGGACGTTAAAAGCTTTGTATTGTGGCTACTTGAACTTACTTTTCAATACAGATTTCTGCTTCAATTATTACATTATAGATCGCTAATTATATGACACAAGGACCTGCATTATTAAAAGTCACTTTATCAGGTAAGTTTTTAAAAGGAATAAAGAGTGTCCCTAAGAAGTCCTTAAATCAGAGGGGAAACTCATTTAAAACAAACAGGCAACACTGTTCAAACAAATAAATTCTTTTTTGTACACCCCTCTTCCCCAAAAATCCCCTTTTTGTTTCTGCCCACAATACTTTCAGCAAAGGGTAAGGTACCCTAATTCTGTAAAGCCCTTATGAATCAAGTTGACTAACATTTTCAGTGAAAACAGTTTGGATATCTCTCTGAATAGAATATGCAAAGGAAAAGGGATAGAGGTGGGAACAGATTAATTTGCAAACCATTCCAGTATTAAATCAGTCTTTCAGGCTTTTATATTCCTTTTAATAGTTCTCTTATTATTGAATTATAAGGCTATAATTTACATCAAGACATTGGACTCATTGGATTAAAGAAAAAACACATCTTATCATGGAAAAAAAAATCAACCCAGAGACTGTTCAAATTATCTGCTAAAGTAAGACCATACTCCATTTAATATTCTCTTATTTGCTTTTCTTGAACTCAGAGTAACCAACACCCATTTGATTTTCAGAAAATAAACCTGGAACCATAATACTAGGCAAAAGTACATACAGGGGCATATGTCTTCTGTTACAAGACTCCTTAGTTTTCAGCATAAATTCTTTAATTTTTGTTCATTTTTTTCATATTATGTTGTGGACCTGCCTTTGGATATCAATTGCTTTTGATAGGGACTGACAATATCCTAATTTTGGGCACACATGTAAGTTCAGTTGCAATCAATGATGCTTTAACTGGTGATGATCTCTAGTATTTAAAGTCCTCCAGTAGCCAACTGTCTTTACATTATAAATTCCATACAGAAAAATGCTTCTAATGAGGAGCTAGTGTTTTGGTTTTTTTGTTGCTTTTTTTTTTTTTTAACACAACAGAAACATATTGTAGAAACGTGGGAAATGAAACTAAGGAAACAGTTCTAATTTAGGAGATGGCAAGAGTTTTCAACAGCCCCTCTGAAGTGTTTTGGACAAAGACAGGCCTGTCACAGAAACACAGTGCCTCTTCCACTGCCTGCTGGCATCCCTCCTGAGGCAGACAGAGGGATGTGCAGGTCACCCAGTAGCTTTCCCCAGCACAGCTCTGTACTCGGCTGTGTTACAAAGCCTGGCATGGAACCCATAATCAACCCAAATCTACACTGCAGCACAACTCCAAGGCCACAATTTGACCACACTTGCAAATGGGACCCTCCTGGTTGTGGTGTATAATGACCTCGACTTTCATTACTCAAATGAACAAAGCTAGAAAACCCAAACACAGAGCTTAGAAGACAAAGAGCCCAGAAATGACTTTGAAATCTCTTGAGTTTCACTCTGACCAAGAATCAAAATTGACTTTTATATATACTTAGCATAGAGCCAGGTCTTGGAACTAAATTAACAAAAAAAGACTCTTACTACCAAATTCCATGTCAAATCTCAGTTAACCAACCTGAGTTCCATAAATTCAGTTCCATAAAAACCCCTGCACCTGAGATGCAGAGATACCGTGTCTTGCTAGTTAGCACTGCATTGAAGTTGATATCCTACTTCCTGAGAACACTGCATTTCATCCATAAGAGAACATTCATATTTCCTTCAGTGAGTTAACAGTGTGTAGCAGAACTGGTTTGGAAGCCTAATGTCAACAGTGGTCTAGTTCTTTAGCTGTAATGCTGAGCTCTTGCAATAGCTATGGCCATCTGGGTTGGACCACTAATATTACAAAACCAACACTCAAATACAGAGATTTTGTGCATTTAATACTCATGTAGACTCATCCAAAGCAAAATGTGCTAGGAATAAAATTGGGGAAATTTCAGAGGGTGGCCAAATTCACATTTTAGAATGCATTAAGAGAGCTTCCTCAATTCTAAGGCCTAAACTGAAAAGCTCTTTAGCTGTATAATCTAGACAATATACAACTCACACAATGACCACTTTTCCTTTAACATATAATCTGATGAATCATCTGTACTATGTGTCTCATATCTCCTGTGTTGCTTGACTTCTGCTTTTGCAGAAGTCAGGCTTTTTGAAGAATACAATAAAGCATATAGTTTTAAATGATTTCTATTCATTCTCTCCCTGAAGAACTGGACATCCAAGATTTACAACATCCCATGAAAAAATGAGGCTGAACTGGCAATACTTTTTCTGAAAGAGAGTGGTTCCAAAGTTCAGCAAATGAAATAAATATTAACCTTGATGTACAAGCTTTTCTTCAGAATACACCTTTACCTTTAGTAAAAAAATCTGAGTCCTAGAAAGGAAAGGTTTATATTAAGGTAGAACCAAATTTGATAGAAACTGTCCGCAAAAGCCAACTTTGTTGTAGGATGACAAATCCAGAGGGGGAGTACTTGACTATACCATCCTAACAGTCGAACAGGGAATAATTCATGACATCTTAAAGAATTATTTTTTTTTCTTATAACTTGGTTCTTAGAGTGGTGGTATACAGGATTTCAGCTTCCCATGTGGCTTTGAACTTCACCACACATTTGTGTGCTTCAAGCAGTCACAGCTACTCCTTCCTTCCCTCTTTAGCCAAACCCTAGTCTGAGATCCTTATGTATCCTAGATGAGGGGCTAATAGAGCACATAATACTTCTTTATGTGGTTCCAGTAAGCTCCATTACCACCATTTTGCTTTGATAATAGTAAGAATTATTGTGATAACTTGTGATAACAGCTCACAGTGAGTTTTGGGTAGTTTTACAGTTAAGATTTGGGTGCATAACCCTGAAATTTCTTAGACTCTAACTGACAACTGAGTGGTTGAGTGAGAGACAAACGTAGCCAAAGATTACTTATGCCTCGACCACTGCATTATTTCTAAAATGCATTTTTAAAATATAGGACCATATCTGGGATGAGATTCATTCGTATCCTGCTAGCTACCATGGAAGTTTTAAGCAAGGAAATAAGGTGAACAAATTCTGCTCCCAGTTACACTCAGTGATTGTGCTGATCACTCATGACCTATGGAATTTGGACAAGAAGCTGTTCATGAGCCAGCAGTGTGTCCTTGTGGCCAAGATAGCCATGGGGTGCATGAGGAAAGGTGTGGCCAGGAAGTAATCCTTCCTCTCTACTCTGTGCTGGTGATGCTGCTTCTGCAGTGCTGTGTCCAGTTCTGGGCCTTCCAGTTCCAGACAAGAATCTGCCAGTGAGGGTCCAACAAGTGGCTGTGAAAATGGTTAGGGGAGTGGAGCATTCTGTTATGAGGAAAGGCTGAGGGAGCTAGGTCTGTTTAGCCTGGAGAAGAGAGGACTAAGAGGGGACTTTATCAGTGCTTACAAATCTAAGGGTGGCTGTCAAGAGGATGGGGCCAGAACACTTTCAGTGATGCCCAGTGACAGAAGAAAGGGCAATGGGCACAAACTGAAACACAGAAAGTTCCATCTGAATATAGGAAAAACTTCTTTACTTCAAGGGTGACAGAGCACTGGAACAAGCTGCCCAGAGAAGTTGTGAAGTCTCCTTCTTCACAGATATTCAAAACCTGCCTGGGTATGATCCTGTGCAAGCTGCTGTAGGTGAACCTGCTTTAGCAAGGGGGTTGGACTGCATCTCCATAGGTCCCTTCGAACCCCAACTGTTCTGTGATTCTGTGAATTTGAATTTGAAGATGGTTTTATCACTTGCAGCTTCCCCTGAAACTACTTCATCTTTTTAGAGAGCAGATGCTTAGCCTTGCTGATATATGGCTGAAACATATGGCTGTGGATCTTCAAGTTAGGAAAGATATAAATAAAATATGCATGACTTGAAATAATATCATACAACACTATACATAGAGCTGTCTTAGAAAAAGTTCAAATTAGGATGGCTATATATTTATTGAGAAAAAGAGGATATTGTAATATTTTTGTGCCATGGGGAAAGAAAAAGATAGTTCAGTATTGGGTGAAAATCCATACCAACACCTTGTTGTCTGCCTGCAACTGCCTGATCCTAAAAAGACCTCAAAAAATGTAAAATCTTGGGTAGTGGTACATATTTCTTAAGAACTGTCAGCAGGGAACATGCCAGAAATCCCAGCTGTTCTATAAAAGTATTTCTGAATTGCTTCATCAAAATAGTAATTTAGTCCATAGACTAGAAATGAAAACTTATCTTTTTAAATCTAAATATATACTAAGAAATAAAGTAAAAGCTATGATTTTTTTACTAAGGTAGATGTCGATGCAAACAGTGCTTTAGACATAGTTGAATAATGTACTCAGATGTCATGGTCAATTCAAATCCTTTTTATTAGAAGTGGCTTTGCAGCTGGCTATGGCATCTGTTGGCTAAACCAACAGGAAGAGTCTGCAGGTTGGTTTCATCATCTTAACACATAATGTAAAACATCTATGATGTTAACAATTTTTTCAAATCACAGGATTTTTTTTTTTTTAAACTAGAATCAATTACAATACCTGAATTACAAGAAAATGCTAAGAAAAAACATTTAGATTACATATTAGGAAGAAATTCTTTACTGTGAGGATGGTGAGACACTGGAACAAGTTGCCCAGGGAAGTTGTGGATGCCCCATTCCTAGAAGTGTTCAAGGCCAGGTTGGATGGGTCTTTAAGCAACCTGGTCTAGTGGGAGGTGTCCCTGACCATGGCAGGGGGATTGGAACTGGATTATCTTTAAGGTCCCTTCCAACCCAGGCCTAATTAAGATTCTATGAAATCATCACAACTATGTTCCAGACAGTGAAAAAGTAACATAGACCTTTCCTTGAAAGAATATGCAGTGACCTCAATGCATTTTTAACTCTAGGACAAAAATAGCACCTTATTACTTTCTATTTTTGTAGCTAGACATAATTATAACATACATTGATTAATTATGTTGGGCCATAAAGATCTCAGAAACTGACTGCTTTTTTATTATTATTTTGTCCTTGCATACTTGAGTTTGATTTGATTAGGAGGAAAGGAGCAAGAGAAAGTCTTTGCTCTGATTTTGTGTGACCAAGTGGGAAATAAAGAGTTCAGTGGTATCTGCAGCAGCAATTACAAGCAATCAGAGGACACTTGAATATTGGTTGTAGTTAGGTTGAAATTCTTCATTGTCATAAAATGAGAAGCAGGGTTACATTTATCTACTGCCTTTATATTTGTTTTCTACCAATACAAAATCAGTCCAACAGTATCCTAAATATATTACAGCACATATCTATTCAGAGCTAAGAAAGAAGATTTCTTACTCTGTAAATAAGACTGCTGTCTCAAAACATCTCTCACATTTGCAGATAACTATCAAAAGTAAGAAAGAAGGTATGCATGTTCTCATATTCACAAAGAGTAGGTATTTATAATGTTTAAATTCTCTCAATTATTAGGAATACTAATTAGAGACAAATATTTACTAATAGATAGAAATACTGATATATACTAATAAATAGAAATAAACATATAGTAATGTAATAATGTATAAAAATTATTTGAATGACAGAATCATTTAGGCTGGAAAAGAACCTTAATATCATCCAGTCCAATTGTTAACCCACCATTAACCATTTCCCTAAGTGCCACGTCTGTATGACTTCTAAGCACCTCCAGGGCATTCACCATCCAGGGATGGTGACTCAACTACTTTCCTGGGCAGCCTATTCCAGTGCTTGACAATACTTTCCATGAAGAAATTTTCCCAAATTATGAATCTCAACCTCCCCTGACACAACTTGAGGCCATTTATTCTTGTCCTATTGTTTGTTACTTGGGAGAAGGGACTCATCCCCACTTCATTACAATCTCCTTTCAGGTAGTCATTGAGAGCTGAAATAGTGATATAATTAAATAAATTTTATTAATTATTAAAATTAATAGAAATTGTTTAGAAAATAACACAGAAAACGTATCATAACAAAAGTAAATAAACATTTTTTGAGGGGAAGGAAAAGAATACTGGCTTAGAAAGTCATGTTTCTTCCCTCGAAGAATAACTTAATGACACAGTTTAAGAATCATCTATCCTTTCATCTTTCATTGCTGTTGAATGTGGGTCAGTGTTAAACTGGGTTAGAATATAACTCTCTGTTTCCCACTGCATGTTCTGGTTTATGATCTCAAAACCCCTAAAATGAAGCCTCATGAGTAAGGTTTGCATACACTTTCAGTGACTTCTCAAAAGTGTCTCTCTTTCCTGCCCGTATTGGCTGTTTGGGTTATTCTTGACTACAGCATACTTGACTTTATTTTAAAGTCCAATCAAGAAATCAGAGTCTCTCAGAAAAAATGTCAAATACCTCTAAAAAATGCCTAACATATATTCTATTATACTGCATATAGAAGTGTACTAGCAAATTTCTCTGGCCAGGATACATTTTACAAATGTAGAAGCCAATTCTATAATGAAATGTGATGAGGTAGGTCCCTGCAGCACAAGTGATGCACAAATTGAGCATGTGGCCCAAGAAGACTCCAGATTGCACCCAGATTTGTAGCTGTGTATCCTTTTGTGATTATGATTCAATGAATCTCACATCAACACTATTTCAGTAGTAGCCAACATTGACAAAATGTGTCACTTCACAGAAAGTTCTGAAAACCCAGTTTCTATGAGAAAAAAGTTTTTAAACTACAGATTTTTCCTAAGGAGGAAGAATTGTATTTTGATCACAAAGGCCTACAGCAAATATAAAGATTTTTAAATTTTGCTGCTCTGTTATGGATCTATGATATACTGATTGCTTAAGGTAAAAAAAGTATCTCTGAAGTCAGTACATTACCTAGTAAACAACCTTACAGTTTCTTTCCTTGGCCTACTTCTCATGACCTCCAAAAACACGTCAGCACTTAGAGAACCTACCTAATCTAAACAAAACTCAATGGAATAAGGTGATAAGAGGTACGGGGTTCTCTCCAATATACCTGAAGCATTGTATCTTTGTTCAAACACTCATTAACGAGGAGCCAATAAAATAAAAAACATACTTAGATGACAGAAACCATAGACACGTATGTCTTGTCTACTCAAACTTCTACCTGGGAGTGGTCATGTGAGGTTCTTTGTTCCACTGTAAGTACAACATTTAAATAAATAACAACAACAACAAAAATGACGAAGTTCTTTAATGCAATTTACAGTAGATTGATCACCCTTAGTCTAGCTGTCTGCAGTATGGAGATGCTAACAACGGCAACAGGGTGAAAAAAGATCAGATCTTTAACCAATGTACATTAGTAAGATAAAGATATTATTCAATAAGTAAGAGATTTCTGAAAAACCAACGTAAACCATCAACTTAAAAATCTGGTTTATGAAGCTTTTTTAGTGACTATTAAGATGACTCTATTTTTAAAGAGTTATTATTTTGGACTCCTTTTTGCACAGAATATATAAGCATCCAGTCCCATTAAAAAAATAGAAATACTTTGAGCAGTATTTTATTTTCTTTTCTAATATATTTATTAATATACAATAACTCTTCAAAGCATCTTAACAATGACTTAGTAATATCTATCCAATTTACAATTTGAAATCAAAATGGAACAACTTCAGAAGTTACTATAAAGTAAATACCTCTTAGACAAATTTACAAGCCATCTCCTCTGTGACTCAGCTTGATTGTTCAGGTCTTATTTTAAGGTTATATGAGAGAGAGGACACAATTCTTCTCTCTCCCATGAGGTGTTGGTTTGCTTTAGTACTGATCCATGCTCAGACACATACATGAAGAAAACATTAGTTCATGGAGGATGCTACCTAAATCTGATTGTTGATTCTCACCTTTTTATTTCCCTACAGAAGCTTCAGCCATGACAGTGCCCATGCAAGTTTCTGAAGCTACACTATTAGGCACTGTATTTGAATAAATAAATGCATCAGTAGTACAGAGTTCTTAAAGCGCAATCAAACTGTCCTACAATTTAGTGCTGCTTATGAGAAATATCCAGCAGTCTCCTGTTACATTCGATCAGTTTATTGGGATATTTTTGAAAGAAACTGGTATGCACCTCGTCAGGCAGAGGGTGAAGAATGTAATCTTTTTTGAAGAGTATGACATCCTTATTACAGGGAGGGAGGCAAGAAGGAGAGTGCACACATAATCAGCACAGGAATGTGCTATCGGAGTATTTAACCTTTTGCATACTAAGGGTCATTGCACTTTATTTGCAGTGATAATACTGCAGGATTCCTGGGTGTAACCTGTATCTGAAGTGAAAGTGATTTTTCTACTATCCATGTTGTGGAAAAAAAGAATTGCTTCCGTTAAAACAATCAAGTTGGGAATTATTTAGGACAGTAATAATTGTTTATTAAAAATCACTTATATCTTCTTTCTCTGGTTTGCAGTATTGTACGTTTCCCTATATAAGCATCCTTTATCAGACAGAACTGGAGTGCCAATAGCAACAGAAGATTTTCTGATCATGATGAATAGCTTGTTATCCAAAATGTTGTCTGAATTTATATTATGATGGAGAAGAACGCTCAGGATCTGAGTCTTCTGATCTTCTTTTATCTACTGTAGTAGATAAAAAGTCACATGCACTGTGCATGTTGAACATACTGAACAGGGGAACATTCTGTCTTTAAGAGGAAAAGATGTTATCAATATTTTAGGAGGCTGCCAGAAGGACTCAGTTCTCTCTTAATGAGCAGGTATTTCAGAACATGAGGTTCTATATAGGTGTATATTTACATATGGGGGGGAATTATCACCGTCATTTAGAATAAGCACAGAATTTAGAATAAGCATATGAATGATAGACTTTCTTGAAGACTTCCTTGCTAGCTTGTCCCCCTACCCTCTGGTAGTACTGTTGAGAATGAAGAAGTGATTTTAATTATAGCAATGGAATCTACTATTTATTACAAATTTTATAGACTATTCACTGAAATCATATTAAATTTTTAAAGACAGTGATATTCTGGACCAAAATGTTGATGCTTAAGCTATCTACGAAATATGAAATCAAAAAGTAGTGCTAGTTTCATATATTCCATAAAAGATACTTATGAAATTTTAGTTTAAAAGTGCTTCTAAGAAAAATTTAAGAACAATTCCTATATTTGGGGAACAGGAAAATCAGTTGAAATTGTGGTGAGCTCATAGCACATTCTGACATCTTATTCCTTTTAACAAGGAGAAATCTTTAAAACAAAACAGAAAGTCTCACACTCAAGCAAAGAAACATTTTTAAAAGTTCTTGCTCTTCATTTACAAACTCTACTAAGTGATAAGAAGATTAGAAAAAAAATTAGGATATTGAGCATGCTGCCTGCTGAACAGCTTTTAATTCTTCACACAAAAAACATGATGTAAACATTTGAAAAGATATTTAACTTTAGGGAAAAAAACATCATGCACAAAAGGTCCATGCTAATGTTATCATTGCCAAGTTTAGTAAAATGAGGACAGCATGCAAGTTTACATACAGTAAAGGATTTCACTGGCAGCAGGACAGTTTGTAGATGGGTTTAAACACTAAAATTAGAAGGAAGGGATTTAAAATTTTGCAAGTAAGGGAGAAGAAAAGGTCGTCTCTCATTTCATTCAATTCCTCCTAAGACTTCCCTTCTCTGGCCTTTTCAATCTCTCTTTGTTCCAAGATTGCTTCAAATGGGAGCGAGAGCGAAAGGAAAGCCTGTTTAATTAGCACACCGAGCACAGTGCCATCTTTCCCCACGCAGAGGCATGCAGGAAGAGGCTCTCACATCTTCCAGAACCTGCTCTCAGTTGGCTCAGTCATTTGTGAGATGTTTGCCAGTCTCTCTCCTAGGTGCTCTGAACAAATACTGCAGCACTCTGGGGGAACATTCAATATGAATGGGGCAAAAGAACGTGCAGAACAATTTCTAACGCTTTCCTCAGGAAAGCACTTTATTTTATCTGTTTTCATTTGAAAACAGCAAGAGATCCTTCCACTAGAAAAATATTCCTGTTGCATGAATTTCATTAGCATATTTGGGGAGCTCCAACTGGGTACCAAATGGTACGACTTACATTCATGTATATATTTTCTGCCATATGTCAAAGGAGTTGGCTGTATCTTGAGAATATTATAGTTCTGGCTGATTCAGCACAGTGAACAATCCACAGCCAAACATTCAGAAATACAGGCTTAAAGCAGGGAATTAGGACTTCCATGTCAGTCATTTTTATTTGTAAAGGTAAAAAAAAAAAATCCTTGCTTATGAATGTCAGATCAACTGAAGTTCCCATATGATTTCTTACTCATACAGGATTATAAAAATACATCACCTACTACAGAGAAATGCACAATAACTCCACAAACAGTTGTGGGTTTATTTGCAGACCTAGAAACAATTTTGTAACTATTTTCCATACATTCAAGATTTAAATTCATTTTGCTAACAAAATAAATTTAAAAAAGATAGGATTTATCTGTCTACAGCATAGTGTTTTTAATGTTTTCCCATGATAAAAATATTTCCATAGCTATAAATATCTGAGATCTTTCTTTTTATAGTTCAGAGAAAGCGTAGAATTGCAAAACAGATCCTAAATATTTACAAAATGGAGCAATGACATGGAACATAAAAATCCAAAATCTTTACAGTGTCTACTATGCTCAGCATTTGGTAAGTCAATGTTTAGTACTTTACCTATGACAACATTAGAGGTGTTATTTCTGAGAAAATAAAGATACAAAAGATGAATTATAAGTCTCTAGAAAACGATATCATATTAAACGTGGAATTTAAGAACAATCCAAAGAAGCAGCTTTGGGTTCAGTATCTAACATTACCAGAAAAGTGAAATTCCCATGAAGCAGTGCTTTGTCACCATGGCAACCTTGCAAGGTAGCACAAAAGGGTTCATCTTTATGCAACACAATTTTATAAAATCTATCATCCTAAATGTGACAGCATGTACTATCTTTTGGGTCTGCTGTGACACCACAATGCATATGAGTTATTAAATATAACCAATGCCTCATTTATTACCAGTCAAAGACGTTACCTTTTAAATGCAAATGTTGAAAATTAAAATGAAGGGTGTAATCAGTAGAGATCCCCAACCTTGAATTACCACAGGGAGAGAGTAACAATATCGGCTTGCCAACATTGTGTTTAAAATATACTTTTAAAATATTAATACTAAGATCTATGGTTATTTTTGACAACTGTGACATGACCTTTAGAAGTAAAAGTAATAAAAGCAGTATGACCACAATCTTTTGAAATAAAACCCTATAATCTCAAAGCATAAAAGCTATACTAATCGGTGATTACAAAGGGGATTACAGTGCAACCTATTGAGTATATCTTTAACAATTCACAAGGCACAGCTTTTTACCACATAATTTATTATACTTAAAAGCTGCTTGAGAGCAAGGTTACCTGGCAAAACTGCATCAGGTGCTCCAGGTTAATTTGATTCAAGTTATTTTCTACAGAATGTCTAATTGTGAATGGCTCTGCCTATTGATCTCTTGCTAAGATCAATAAATTTTTTCCATCCCTATGAACCACACAGAGAGAAGAGAGAAAAAAAAGGCTTATAATAGATTTCTTGCACAGAGGCTGGTATCTCTCTGTTTTTCTTTTTACCCAGATGTCATTTCTTTTCATTTTTCTATTTCATACAGAACAAAATCTCTAAGGGAATTAAACTAAAGTATGCAAACTGTAATGAATCAAACTTTTAAATATCGTGTAGAGATCTTATCTTTCTTAATGTCTGTTTGCTTTTTTTTCCCCCATACAACTTATACAAATCCAGAGAAAGATATTTTAAATGACCTTGAGGATGTCAGAACATGCACAATATTGGCTTAGTGAATGTAAAGAAAATCCACAAGTAACCTTGTTCTCATGAAATTGTACCATAAAAATATTAGGCTATAAGCTTATGAACTCAGGCACGGACTCAGTAATAGAAATATACACCGTGATGCAAGTTGGTTTGAAAGGTTTGGTTTGTAGGTTAGTGTGACTAACAGTCATGTCTCTTAGGCAAATGTCTTTGTATGTCACCAGTACAATTCACATTCTTCAGAAATAACCTGTTCAAAGAGAACTAAAGTGCTGAGAATAATTAGACTAGGGAAGGCACAAATGTACCTTTTAAATAAATATCAAATATAGTCTTGATAAAGACAGAAAGTAAAGACAGCATTATCTGTAGAACCATCTTCTCATTCAAGTGCTTTTTAAATTCCAAGTGAATTCATAAGGGAGGAAAAAACGAGACAAATGCTATGCTATGCGTCATAAGGGAAAGACAGCCCTTTTCCAGCTTTGGTACACACTTTCACAGGACTCATAACAGAAAAGGGACTATTACAACAGGTTAGCCAGCTTTCTGGGACTTACCCCAGCAGGAAAGGAAGCCCTGCATGGCATACAGTTGGCAAAGAGGCTCCCTGGCACCACTTCACGCGACATTGCCACAAAGAAGAGCCTCCCTCAAGAAGCACTGTTTCCCCATTAATCCCTTGATGCAGTCATGGGACATTTGAAGTTACATAATTTGTCCTGAGTACCTCTGAGGTGGCCCAAAATTCGACAGCAGCTGAATTAGATCCTAGCTCCTAGCAGAATTTATGAAACAGTATAAGCTTTCATAAAATATGCCCGTTGGCTCTTTTGCCCTTTTCTTGCTCTCCAATTGCTCACATGAACATAGTTTTATAAATGTGCGGCTAGGATCTCATTCTTCAAAGTGATTATGAGCAATGAAAAAAAATCTCCAATGGAATCTAGAGAAAAATAATACAAAAAGTCTGTGACATCCACAGCCTTACAGCCTTTCAAAGATAACACCTGAAAGCGTTATTGCTGCTGACCTGACATGCATAATGCCATGACTAAGATTTCTTATTGAAGCAGTTGTAAATTGGATAGCCAAGAATCATCTACATTAATCAAAGAGTTGCTGCTCCGCTCCCAGAGCAAAACTGAATGGGGAATATGTAAATGTCAAATACAGCAACTTGGCTTTGGGTTGTAAGACCTAAAGCATATTTTATTATTCCAATACCTTAAGATGAAACTATTCAGACACCTAAACCACATATTTCTTCTTTTAAAAACAATATGACTTTATAAACAAAGATACAAGTTAAAGGTTTATAATTTACAGCAACCAAAACTGGAATAGTATTGAAAACCTGCTTAGCACATCTATACCTTTCCTTGCATCATACAAAAAAGTCATGTCTGATTGATTTTAACTTTTTTTCAGGAAGAACATGATGAGTAACAGAATCATTTGTCAGATGATTCTGAGCAATTTTATCTTAACTACTGCATATTCCCTACATATTAGAGCTTAACTACAGCTCTGAAAGCAATTTCTTCTCAGTATTGCTCATATTAAAACTGTATCCTAAATAATACAGTATTGTATCTTCATCTGTGTTCTAATTTTAATACAGTAATTAACACTGCTTTTTACCTTTGATTAAGAAATTATAATACTTGCTGAACTTGATAACTTCACAATATAATCTCATTTATTCTCTACTATAAATGTCTGACCTATTCTATTTTTGTGACTGGGGTAGTTTCTGCATGTTTGTGCAAATACCATAAGTGTGAAATGGTAATTTTCTTCCTATATATTTCACATATAAAAAAAAGGGAAAATTTATAATTATTCTTTAAAAGTTCTGTAAGATGCATGACTTTAGATAATGAAAAACAATAAGGCTGAACTACCAACCTCATTTTTATCAATATGAATTTTGCCATAGATTTCAGTAAGGGTAGGATATTGCCCTTACAGAGCCTAACTAATAAACAAGATCACAGCCAAATTATTAACTAAAAGTAAAATAAAGCTCAGAGAAAAAAAGTCAATATATTTAAAGCTTTGTTGTGTCTGAGTAATCTAATTTTAAATTGCTTAATTTGATTAAAGGCTTCAAAAAGGAATTTATATAAATACAAAATTAGTGACTGAGTTTTATATTATTCAATCTACTGCTTTATTACACTGATGGTAATATATCATATTATTATAAACATTTCAACACCCTACATTTTTCTAGATTATACCACAGCATAAAGTATATTTTAATGACATAACCTGCCATAGCCCAAAGTCTTAAATCTTCCAATAAAGCCCAAAGTTAAAAACATTCTTTCAGCAGCTATTGAATATTTCAAGGCATAGATTGAGGGATGTACATTTTCATTCCTTAGAAGTGGAGAAGAGAGAATGCACTGTACAAGAAAGATAGATCATGGCAAAGCAATACTGCAAGTGAAAAAAAAAAGCAATATCAAGTCAATAGTAATATTAGCTATATTGATGACCCTTTTCATTACTATCACTCAACACAAAACAAATTTCTACCACATGAGCCTGCCAATAGTATCTGTGGGCTGCATGAATGTAAGCAGGCGGGGCCTTTTTCCATTTTCCTATGAGTATTACAATTATAAGACCAGCACTCTCAATTTACTTCATAAGCAAATTAGTAGCTGGTTTCATGGCAGAATATTGGCTTTTCTAGAGTTATATACAATATCTTTACAATAAATAATACCACAGTCTTCCCCTGTCTACTCCCTTACAAATTTAGAGCAATTAGCTGTTATTACCAAGAGATGGACTATGAAAAATTTTCTCACTGTAAAGAAACCAAGGGTTGCATCTCTGTGCCACAACAACAAGTTGTTCAACTCAGAATTCACCGCAGACACTAGTGCTCTTCAGCAACTTCTGTCTGTTGAGGCCTCCTTCTTGGCAGAAAGGTGCCTTTTGAAATTAGTGGTCTATCCTTGAAAGCCTCGTTCATCGCTTTACCAAAATGGACTTACTGCCTGACATATCTTTGCCTACGCTTCTAGCCCCGGCTTCCCAGTCTTAGCCTCACCATGCTTGGCATCTGACTTGGATAGAAGGCATCAATTTTTTGTCCTTCATTCCAAAGACAACACAGAATAGTAGAACTTCAACAGAAGATTCAAAAGAAGTGCAATTGTGGAAAAAATACTGGTTTTGCCATCTCTGTCCTTATTTTGATATATAAAACCCAGTGAAAAACATGGAATCATTAAGGTTGCCAAAGACGTCTATGATCAAGTTCAATTGTTGACCACCAGCACACAGCTATATGTGCATTCTTTCCTTAAGATAACTGAAAACTAGATCATGACATAAATAATTTGATAATAGGAGGCGGATTTGTCATACATCATGGCTAGGCTTCGCGAATGAAGATCTGGGAAGGCTCTATCCGCATTTGCTACAGGCACGCTGGTGGCTTTTGAGGCCAATATGTGACAGACATATCCGATTGCAAAAGGCACAGCAGAAAGACTCCTTAGATGGTGTATTCTGCAATATACGGTTCTTTCTGCGTTGCCTTTTTTCCTCAAGAGTGATCCTGCGTGTGTTCTCAAAGGAGACAGCTGCGTTATAGATGGTGTGTCTCCAGGCCTCCCGATTTGAGGCCAGAGTAGACCAGTGATGAAGATCAATATGGCCAAGGCTGAGATGTTGTTTCAGGGAGTCCTTGTATCTTTTCTTTGGGGCTCCTCTCATGCGGCAGCCGGTGGCAAGTTCACCGTAAAGCAAGATCTTAGGGAGGCGGTGGTCCTTCATCCTGGAGACGTGCCCTGCCCATCGCAGCTGTGTTCTCATCAACATGGCCTCAATACTTGTGATAGCTGCTTGCTCTAGAACAGATGTATTGTTCACATAATCTGACCAGTGGATGTTTAGGATTGTGCGGAGGCAGCGTTGATGGAAGCGTTCTAAGAGACGCAGGTGTGTCATACAAAAAAGTAGTTATTAGCTGGCATTTGATAATATAATTCATATGCAGACTCTCAACGGATTTGTAAGGCATTTTCCGTCAATCCAAACTTCTATACTAATAATTGTTTTCTTAAGAAAATTATTACATCACTGCAGGTTGAGTTGTAATTCTAGAAAATCACCTCTTTCCATTTGCAGAAGGTTGTATTTGATAGTGAAAAGAGAACCTCAGGCTTTTCATTACAAGATGATATGCCAAACTCAGTGCATTGCATAGCACCTCATTCAGAACACCTCAATTTTCACACTTTCCTTGACTTTTATAACAGCAGATGAGTTCTGAACTTCTGAGTAACTTTACGCCCCACATATTCTAGACTGATCAAACCCTTAAATCTTTTCTGAGTGTGTCTCAGTCAGTAGCAATAAAAGATTTGTGTATGTGAGATTACACCATCCCTCTGGTGATTCTGTTGCCTGTGCTGGATGAAACTGTTTCATGGCAGTGACTCTGCTCTCCATGCTACAGCTCAGCACTATTCCTAGCTTTGGTATTAACTATGATGCAACATATCACTGTAATCTTCATCTGTTTAGGCCTTCTTTCCAGACTCTCAATAGGCAAGAAAACAGAGGTCAAAGGCCTAGCAAAGACCTTGTCCATTATTTTGACTAACCAAATGGTAAGTCAAATGGTAAACACATTTTAATGAGTTGCTTAAATAAGGTAATAGTCTATAACTGTGTTTGAAATCACAGACACTGATTTTCTAAGCTACTTTGAAATAAAATGTTTTAAGAGAATCAAATTCAAAGAGAACAAACAAAAGCTACCAAAAACGCCACAAGGGTAGGGCCATGGGCGTGCCTTCTTACCATTGTCATGTTGGAATGCCGAAATTGAGACACGTGCGAACTCATAATGTAGATTTTGACAAGCACTGTTTAAATCCCACAACCTTTACTCATCCAGTTCTTCACAGTTTTCACTTTGTCACAGAGTTCCCAGTACTAAAATTCCCATGGTACCCAAAGGCACTTAATATTTCTCCGTGTCCTGTGGAACAATGCTGTTTGCTAAGCCAAGGGTTGTGAATTCTGGTGGAGAGGATCTCTCTAGCCCTTTGGTTAGATCTCTGTTAGCGTTCCAAGGCTTAGGTCCCCTTTGTAGAGCTGGCCTTCAGTATGAAAGGATTCTTTTTCCACAAAATTGATGGTAAGAAAGATTGACTGCCTCTGGATGTATAATTCAGTTTGAAGTATCTGAAAAATGTTACTGAAAATCACCTCTATTTGCCAAAAAGCTGACAAGCTATTTGCACAAAACCATGGAAAGAATTCTGGGAGATGTCAATAATGAATAGGATAAATGTTCTTCAGCTAAAGGGAGTTTGGTGATACATTTTAAATGCATTCAGCATGCTCTAGAGTCACTTTATATAGATATTGCTCCTGGATTTATAAAAAAAAGAAGCAGTTCTAAAAAGTGCTACTTTTGTTTCAGATTATTTGACATTTTAATGCATATAAGTAATGTTTGAGTATATGTAATGTATGTATGCTATTTCCTCATACAAACTTTAGGCTTAAAAAATAGTGAAGGTTGTTTTTATTTATTTTTCCATGTTTAGCTATAAAAAAATTCAACATATTTCTTTAGAGGAAATATCAATGTTTGAGCATCATATTCAAGCACATTATTATATAATAACATATACTCTACCTGTTCCCTTCTCTTCATTCTATTTTCTTATACAGTTATATTTCATATTAGATTTGAAGCATTTGTGCTTCAAGGTCTTTTAAACTATAATAATGTGGTTTTGAAATAAGCATCCAGAAGTACCCAGATACCTAATAGCACATGTAAGAGTTAGGTATCTTCATACTTTTAAAAAGCTATCACTAAATGTTTATGTTTTGGAGAATCAGATGTTATTTGATCTATTTATCTTTATTTAAGGCTAAGAGACACAAAACGTTATAAAAATTTTAGCGGAAATGGACAGAAGCTCTGTTTACACGTCAGTGGTAGATAAGGTATGAGGTAAAACTGGTTTTGACTGTTTCAACTTCCTAATTTTAGAGGCAAAATTCTTTTTGCTGACTTATGCCGTCTTTTGCTTATTTCTTCCTTCTTCTGTCACCACTATCAACTCTTGAGAGCACTCTGCTACTTAGTTTTGCCCATGGACCTAATTTGGCTAGGCAAATAATATAGACCTCTGCATAAGACCTAGAGGTCTTTTTTTTTTTTCTTCATTAGCCTTCCTCTCAATAAAGATCTGCTTCACAACATCCTTCTTCTCAAGGGGTCTGAAAGCACATATGCTACAGTACATACAGCTCTTTTTAATTCACTATATTTAAAAGATTCTTTGCTGATGCATAGGGGATGATCAAATCAACCCTCTAGCCTAAATATTTAATATTACTTTCAGATATATGAGTTAAAACACAGTAATGAGGGGAGGAGAGTGGTTGAAGAAAGCCTTTCTCTCTCAGAAAATGTTGTCATGAACTTAATAGAAGTAATTTTGTTATCAAATCAATTATGAAAATTGAAGATATGAAAGCGTTGGAGTTGAAATGCCTTTGACAAAAATATAGCATTGTTGAATTCTGATCACACATCAAAAGTGACAGAAATGCATAAGCAGGGTTCTTCTTTTTAAAGACTAAATGAACAACTAGATAGCTTCCATGAGGCACATCTTGCAGGTCTCTCAGGCATTTTTTTCTACACTCTTAAGCCAAGTAAATACCCTGTTAAGCTGAAGAATTGGCAGGTCTGGGTTTTGCATTTCTAAATTATGATGCGCTCCCACACCAACAGCTCTTTCGCCTTCCCATTCTCCTAAACTTCTCTTCCCCTTCCTGACCCTTGCAATATAAATAACAAAGTGGATGGGTGGTTGGGCCTACTGAGTATTGGAACAGTAGGTCCTAGGAGAAAACACTTTGCAGGAAATAGCTATGGTATTTTAAAAACTTGGGAGCTGTTACCTTACCTTTCTCCTAGCAACGGGGAGACACAGTTAGTAGGAGAAAAGAATGGAATAATAAAATCTTTTATGCCTGTACTTCTATGGCTCTTCAGAGCCTTCCTGCTGCCTTTGATACTTCACAGACACAGGTAGTTTTCAAATTCGCCTAGGAACAGATTTAAATGTCAGGACACTGAAATTTCCCCATGTAGTTTTCTACTTAATGCCTTAGCTTTTCAGGGAAAAGTTTTGAATAAAATAACCCAGAACAAGCTGCTCTTACTACCTTGTGCCAGAAGTCATTGTCCTCCCACGCTACAAGCATCTCAGAGGTACTACAGGTATTTAATTAGCAAAGTGCTTCACAAAAGAAAGATAAATGTTCACACTATAAGGAAAAACACTGTCTTTCAGGAAACAAGAGGGACAAGAGATGCATAAAGTTTTAGTAAAGTTCCAATCAGCTTTATTCACCCTTTTCATATTCTCTGAGCTTTCCACTTAGTATAAGAAAAAACCCTCTCTTTCAGTGCATATTCACACTACTGCCTTGATCGTAGGAAAAATGGAACACCTTCAGTGCAGGATAATTAAGTGCATCTGTAATCCAATTAGTAATTCATTGGTCTCCACACAGGCAGTGGCTTTGTTCTTAGACCACAGAAAACCTGTTCATTACTTAGTGTAAAAAAAACCCAAACAACCAACCCCACAAACAAAACAAGGCAGAAGGAAAAACAGCCAAAACGCAACTTGCATAAGTTGTAAAGAAAGCTCAAGTACAGAAAGCAATAATGTTAATTTAAGTAACAATACACACCTATCAACAACGATCCAAGTTTCTCTTCTTTCTTTCTTGCTCTGTGATAAATTTCTCTTCCCAAACCATCCTGATTGATGCTAATGTCTGCTTGGTTTTATTCTCAGTGTCTACTTACAGACAAAACCACTACAATAAGCTCAAACACTGAAGTGATCAGAGGAGTTCTATGTAGAGTCGCTAAAAACAAATTAATCTAGCTTTTGAATCAAAGATATAGCAATTCTGGAGTACTGGAAAGCTGTTTTTCCAAATAACATGCCTGGGCACATCAACAGTCATGAGTCTGATACTCAAACATCTGCTGAAACTGTCAGCAGATATACTAAGGGCAAAATAGTCACTGAGAACCATATTTTGACGTATAGAAAGTTCACGCTTTAACTGCCAGTTAGGTTTTCCTCAGTCCTTCAGTATAATGACAGACATTGTGCAACCATGAATGGGCTTCATCAGTTCTGCTAAACAATGCCTCTTGGAAAACAGACATAACACAGGATAAAATAAATATAAAATATATGGTAAATATAAAGGAAAGCAGATTGTGTGGTGCTTTTCTCCTATGTACTCATTTATGTGAATTTGAATATTACAGTCCAACACAAATTATACAAAATTATCTAATTATAACTGCTGGAGGGTTTGGGGTTGCTCTTTGGGTTTTTGTTTTGTTTTGTGGTTTTTTTTTTGCTTTTTGCTGTCAATTACTTTGTATCAGCTTTCGAAAATATGATAGCATCCTTGTAGTGACATTTCAATATGCCCTATTCTCAAGCACTTCTAATAAATTAATTATCTGAAAATATCAGACGCTGCCAGTTCTGAGGGACGACACTGAGACCGAGCAGGAAGCTGCTCGCAGCGCTTCTGAAGTCCCCACGCTCACCAAAGAGCAGCACAGGAGGAACCACGGGCGTGCATTTGAAGCCTGTTCCTCTGTGCAGCACCAGAACTGTTCGAACACAGTCCAAAGATATGGAAAAATAGCACTCAGCTTTTCCTGACATGAGCAGTCCAAACGTCCAGTTTCCCACTTCCTTCTGCCTTTTCCCCACGGAGCAAGTTCACTGATGGGCCTCCTACTTACTACACGTAGAGATGCTTCCATATTATGTGTTGAGTAATTAATGGTAAAAAATTGTAGCAGGGACTTTTTTCCCCACAAAAATGAATATGCTATTGTATTCTCCCAGTGGTATATATTCAGCCGCTTCTACATATATTTTACCCATTGCATTAATAAATTGTCAAACAATAACAAGATGTTAATAACCCAGAGCCTGTTCGTCTACAAGGTGTGTAGCTGAACAACTATAATGAGGTATAGAACATATACCTCGAAAATTGGCTTTCCTCCTTCTCTCTGATATTCAACATGTATTGTGAGAGAAAAGTTTGGAATTCTTTTAAACTAGAAATATTCTAACTTCACGGAATTAAATAACTCCTTAATATTTTTCATATGTTCTGGGAGAAACTATACACTCCCATTTGTTCTCTTGAATTTTAGCAAATAACAGGATCTTTTCCTGGCTACAGTAAAACTGAAGTTTAAGAAAGTATTTGAAGCCTTCATGAATAAAGATAATTCTGATGTAGAATAATAAGTCTTTCAGTAAAGTAGCCTATGATTCCATCCTCTCCTTTTGTGCGAGCATATTGCAACTAAAGAAGACTACTTAACCTACAGTGAATATATATTTGAATGGTGAGGTTCACAGAGAAACTAAATATTAGAACACTGACTTCAGTTTTTAAATTAAAACTCTGGGTCTTATGAGTTTGAATCTTCTCACTAATTCAGAGTACTCTTATAGGACTGCATTAGCCTCTAGTTTATAACACTTTCTAGATTAGATCATAATTCTATTCCTCATTTAATTTGTCAGCTTTGTATAAGCATTTTTCACTGTACCAAACAGCAAAAATGAACAGCTCCAGTTTTGCTGAACAAATAATTCACAACAATGTTTTGCCCAGGGTTTATCTGGTGCACCGGTCACTCTATAACATGGTAAGCTCATTTCTTACATTATAACTCAAAGACCCCCATACCCTGTTGTAAATGTGTTAAGAGAACTTATGTAAAATAAAAATACTGAATGGCATAACGTTCCTGAAAATGAGATTAACTGTAGCATTCAATTTAAAGTATTCAAAATACATAACCACAGCAAAGTGCTGGAGTTTGAGAAAGATTAATCTCCTTTTGATTCACACTTCCATATATGTTTGAGACTTTTCCATGAAGGTGTTTCAGCTTTCATGTTACATTCTTATGTAACATAATCCCACCTACACAAGAAATATGATAAAAGTATTACTAATAACGTAAAACTGGTGTGGTTCTTTTCATGTCTCACAATTTTCTTACATCTTAGCACAGTAATTTCTCTGTTCTGTGTGATCTATAGGCTTCAAGGCCAGAAAGATTGTTTTTGATTGTCTAGTCTTATTTCCTGCATAATACAAATTACAGGCTGTCGGCTAGTACATGAGAGACCTTCTCTTAAACAGTTTAATGGCTAAGAACCTAGGAAATGTATTTTTAGACTTCCTGAAGTCTGCTCTTCTGACTTGGGTCTCAAGAGTATGCCAACTAGGTAGAGAAGTATAGGCACATTCTTGCCTCCCAAGGTGGATAATTAGCATGACCTAGATATATGTACATTTCTGAGAGTTATATATACTTATTAAGAGCTATAGGGCTGAAATACAGATCTTTTAGGTGTTTTGAAAAGGAAAATATTTATTAGACTTTCAGTTTACTTTTATAACAGCTCAATAAATGCAGAATTTTCAAAAACCTGTTTCTTTAACAAGCGTATTCATTTCAGGGACAACTGAAATGGGTAGTTCTGTTAGCAAGGTGTAACTCTCTCATCTATTTTAGAACACTGAATAAATATCAAATACATGTGTTTTCCTGGAAGAGAGAATAAATGAGACATAACAGTCATTTATGAATGACTTATGAATTACAAATTAGTAATTTTTATTACATATTTGTCATTATATAAAACTTGAGATAGAGGCATTCCTGAGAGGTAAACTCATAAAATACAGCAGGTTTTATTTCTCTGTGTATATTTATCTGTCTACATCCTGAACGCAGCTACATGTACGTACCTAAATGTGTATATACTAACAAAAATGGTTGAGGAATTTGTGTTTAGAAATATAAATTACTTGATCTGTTTTACTCCATGTATTCAGTGCTTCCCAGTAATTTCAACAGGAATACAAGAATTTATTCTCTTCACAGTAGTCTGAACAGCTCCTTTCTCTGCTCTGAGGAAGTATGTAGCAGTCAACCAACAGTGGGACTCAGGTGGCTTTTTGTAATGTTCAGAACACAGATTTGCTAGAGATATCCTGTCTCATATAGGATATATGGTTATGTGTGAATATAACAGTTCTATACAGATAAATATGTTGCACAAGAATTACACATAATTACCAATTCCCAAGTTTACTTTTGTTCCTTCAGTCTTGTACTTAGATACTTTTATATGATTCTTTCCTGAAATAAAATTTTTCTTCTAATATTATAATATAGAATACATGGACTGTATTCTTATTTGAATAATTAATTGCAGAGAAATATAGAGACAAAAAATCTGCTAAGGACATTTAAAAAATCAGTTCATGATTGACAAAGACACAACTACATTTTCATGTGTTTGAATGTGTATAATGATGTAAACACCTTGAAGGATACCTCCAAAATTCATACTTCGCACAAGCATTCAGGTGAAATCAGAACACCAGTTCAGTATTTGTACCACAATGAGCTGGGGGTGTTTAAATTAAAATAGAAATTTTTGAAATCTCGCATCGTCTTTGTGACGATGGAAACAAACACTAGTGTTGCAGTTCAATAGAACTACGTCCAAATGACTCCTCTAAAACTGAAAACTACATAACAACTAGTCAGTAGCTGCAGTTGATACAAATAATATCAAATATCCATTTAAATAATCATCCATTCATAGTGCAAATATCATTGTCAAAGAGGCATTTGGCTTTAAAACTAAAGTATGCTTTGTTTTGCACAGGTTCCATAGCAAAATTGCATCTTGTAACTTATATGTACACAAACATAATTTTTGATGGTGATTTGCCTATAAATGAGCTTGGAATTTTTTTTTTTTTAAAGATTTCTTATGGACTTGTGGAAATACTAAAGCATCTTGTAAGACAAAGTGATTAAGCAGAGCCATTAACTGAGGAAATCAAAAGACTAGCTTGTATTACCAGCAAAATGTATGTAATGCCTTTTTTCTGAGACTGAAAGCACTTATCTGGCACCTTTTTGAAATGACCCAAGTTCTTCCTAATAAAGATACTCAGGGTCAATGAAGTAGGAAATCAGGTAAATTATTTCTGACTTTTAGTCCCAGAGAGAGATGTTACCGTTGGTTGGGAGCAGGGTCACATAAGTACCAATGTAGTGGAATCAGCTAAAAATTATGCTTCATAAGCAGAATATTAATGGTCACAGGAAGATATTTTGCCTCTTTTCCTTTGAGTGGATACTCTTGAAAATGGGATAGCCACAACTCAAGATATGGAATTAGGACAGACCTATTAACTAAGGGTACTCCAGTAGAAAATTTAGATATACTCACTTACTGCTGAATTTTACTTTCCAGGCAGACTCCCCTCTGTCTGAAGAATATGCAAAGGCAGATGAAATGAATTAGACCCAGCTGCTTTTATTTCCTTCCACTCCCATACAGAGAAACTACTCAAGTCAATACTGTGATGCCAACTGTGCCAGGTGTGGCTTACCAGTTTCTCTGGTAGCCTCTTATTATCCAAGGTTGCTTCTATACAGCTTTATTAGTTGCCAGTGAATCAGTCCAGATATTTCCTTTCTTTAAAGAACAAATGTCTACTGTAAGCAGGCAACAAAATTAGCAGAATATCTAAGTCATAATAGCAAATTACAAAAACAGCCTCTAAATGAAATGCTGTGCTGATCAGAAAATTACTGTGAGTGCCAACAGAAAAAAAAACAGAATATAACTTTAATGAGGATAAAAAGGACTTCTTTCTCTAGAATAAATGAATTCAATACAGAGATTCAGTCACTTTTGTTTCCTCCCAAGTCTGGAAAAAAGATATCTGGATAACAGGTTGGTATCTATGGAAACCATTAAAAGAACGATGAAGGCAGAACTTCACAGCAAAGTCAATGTTCCATGGTCCATACTCATTTCCTATGAAAGTCTTCTCCTTTGTGCTCCTAAATTTCCAGTTCATTGCACAATTTCACTGTTCTACTGATACTTAATTGCTCTTGATGAACCCTTGAAGTAAAGACAGAAAGCCAACTTCAAGCAATTAGGAACGTCAGGGTTATAGAAGGACTTGAATATCAAGAAACAGATACTCTATTAGTATCAGTGCAAATTATGTTGTTTAATTAAAAGACTTTAAAGAAGATTGGATAATTCAAATTTTGGTTGTTTCTAAGTAGCTTGGCATATTATTACAGCCAAAGAAAATTAAGAGTTAAAGAGTAGGTTAAAAATTTTGTATGCAGCATTTTTATTTCTACAAGAACAATCAATTTTGACCAGACTATTTAAATATTCTTTCAATTCTTTTGCAGGGAGTCATTCTTGGTAGAAAAATATCACTATGATGTGCATTTAGAAAGCATAGTCCACATTTTCAGTTATACTCATACAATTTTAAAGTGGTTTTCTTAAGAGTTCTTCACTTTCTTTAAATTTAGTATCTTTAGAAATTGTGATCATTTACTCTGGAATTTAGTATGCCTGCATGTAAACAAACCTTAGAGATGTTTGAAAATATGCCTCCTTGGGGCTCTGATTTCTTTCCACTTAGCTAGTGAAGCTCCTTTGAGCGGGATTGATTGGATTAATGTCAAAATGAGTTGAGACTTCTGTTCTAAGTGAGATGTACAATAATCTCCAATCACTTTTGATTTTCACTGAAATAATAGAAATTAGAGCCTGTTGGGTTCATTTGTTTAGTTGCTCTTGTAGATTTCAAGGACTGAATTTTACCCTAGGAAAGTTTTAGCTGTAGTACAATCTTGGAGTGAAGCTGAAATCTTTAGTGTCACTCTACCAATGTATTTGGCTCACAGGAAGGTTCCAGGATATTCTACAGAATATCCAAGGAATACACCTCTCTCAAATATCTGTTTCATTGGAAATGCCTATAAAACGTGTATAAAACTCTCATGGAATTTCATTGTGCAAAAAAGACTCAGATCACTGCAGCTTTAAGTTCTCCTCTGCTGTGTACATTTATATATATATAAATAAAAAGTTTGCTTTAAGGAAGACATGCCTTCTTTTCCTATTTCTTTATTGCTTTTTTTACCTTTTCAGAGTGACAGCTTAACTGTTTTCCATCCTCAATAAATCCCCTCATACTTTTTGGCCTGAAATACATATCTTTCATGTTGAATGAGATCTAATATTATTTTGAAAGGTTTTCTGTCAGCACACCCATCTTCTGGATGCTCAAAGTGGAGCTTTGTGTTGAGGAAACCAAAATCTTAGCTATGTACTATCTTACCTTACAATGTTTTCTGAACCCAGCAGAAGTCTACACTTTTGCAAATATAATATTTCTTATACATTAAATCCCTCACAGTTGTACATTTATTTTCTTTCCGCTGAATCAATAGATCTATGACATACATATCTATGTATATATGATACATGGTAATTTTGAGTGATGTCAGAATGATTCAGATTATGGTAAATGCTTTATTTTGGTGACGGAAAGGTGCTAGAACTCATGGTGTGGACTGGATATGTGGACCATGTGGTGACTTTATTTTGAAAATAAATGTGTTCCCCTTTCTTCAAAAGATTTTCTTAATATTAGTGGCAGGTCCATACCATTTCTTTTTTACTGCCGATCAGGAATCAGACATCTCAGATATAATTTTGGGTACATGTGTGACAAGACAGAATTTGCATTTCTGTTCTTGATGTCGATTGGTTTCTTCTGAACCATGTACTTCAGACAGAAAACTTCTTCATGTTCTGCTACAGTTTTTCTCCTTAGGGACCATTAATTGATCACATTTCAACATAAAGTTGAATCTGCATCTTCAAATGACATATTCCAGGGTTGCTTGGCATCACCCACTGAAGTATAAGGAAATTACTTACTTCAATGCACCACAACAAACACTTAATGTGTAGTTCATTATGATATTCAACAAAAATTTGAACACGTTGACCATTAAAATATAAGGATAATATAAATATTTATTGGAACATATATGTGTAGGCAAAGGGGCGTGGGTTACACAAGAACTTAATTGTAATCTTTTTGGTGAACAGCAGCCTCTATTTAATTATATTTATGAGGTTTTTTAGGAAAAAAAAGTCATTATAGAAAAGATATTATGTGTAGCTACTGCTCTTTGGAGTACTTTGAGGAGCTTTATATTTTAGTTCACTAATTTATTAAAAAATGTAATTCTCATTAAAAATCATGTTAATTTCATCGAGAATACTTTTAAAATTCTCATGTTCATAATTTTGTAAATTATACAAGACTTCAGGATGTTTGTGACCTGTTAAGGTGAGGATAAATTTTAAACATTATTGATTTTTATATCAGTAGAAGCAACTGTGAGATTGAGCAGGGAAGCACAAGTTATCCATTCTTCTGCTGTAATGTCACTTAGAAACCATTTCAGTTACCCGACCTTGGCAACCCCATTATGTGTAAAACTCCTAAATTAACTCACTTCAGTTCTAACAGTGAGTCTTTCAAATACGCTGCTATCACCTAGGATACACAACTATGTGAACAAGTACAGAGAGTCAAGAATGCCCTCCATCCATGTTTTGCACTTGCCAGGCAAAAGCCAGCTGCAGTTGAGAAGGCATGTAACTGAATCCAAGGCAACAAGGCACTGAGCCAAAAATAATGAGCTGTGCTAGAGCTCAGGGCTGTACCAAAGCATTTACACGGCTTCTGGACTGTTGGCGGCTCAGGTCAAGGAAGGCTGGAGGATGGATGTCTCGCAGACCCACTTTGAAGCAGGTCACACAAAAGCAGATGAGAATAGTATAGGCTTTTCTACAATTCATTGAGGAACAGAGAGTGTAAGAGGCCAAGACAATTTTAGTTCTTTGAAAACCGAGCAAAAACGAAAATCACAGTAAGATGAACTTGTGGTCGCAGTAAGGTTAATGACTGAATTCCACATAGTTTGATGTTAGGGGAGGTTACTGGCACAAGGTGATGTTTGTGTAAGCACTACATAACACACCATTTTAATGCTCCTGATTGTTGAAGGATTTATTTAAATTGTTTTTATTTTTCAGTGTCCTAATTTTCCAATTGTCAAATCAATTGTGTGACTGATAATTAATGAGTTAGTGGCATCACTTTGGTGTTACAGATATTGTACCGTAGCTAGTGCAATACAAAACTTGCCCTCCTTTGGCAAGAAGTTGACACATATAAATTGCCATTCTAAAGTCTTTCTTCAGCAATTAAAAACAGCACACCAAATACCAGCACATTAAAAGCCTCTAATCTAATACAATAAATTGCAGTTGTACTATCAATCCTTTGGTATAAACACTTATTGTTCATCTGGCTAACATTTAATGGTTTGCTAGAGACCTGAGTGGTTCATGATTTAAAGCTGCGCATAATCTCCAAAGTAATAGAACAGGAGTATGAACATACTATTAAGGTATAGAATGAGTAATATATGTAGTGAAAAGTAGGCTATTTACATAGAAATAAACTACGGATAAAAATATGCATAGGCTTATGAGAAGTGCAATATAAAAAAGGAAGTAATATATGTCACTACATTATAGTTTCTGAATTATAAATTCCTTTCATTGCTCATCAAAAGAATATGAAAAGAAGGAGATAGGGTTTATAAAAAAAAAAAAGAAATTGTGTGTTTTACATTAGTTGTAATATAAGTTTAGTTGTATTACTATTAATTACAAAATAATTCTACATGACTTTGACGAGGTAAGGCCCATAGGTGGAAATGGTAGTTTTATTAGACCACCTCCAATAGTTGGAGAAAACAGACAATGTTTCTTTGGGCAAACATTTGTTTTGGGCAAACAAATCCTTTTCCATCCTTTTCCATGTCTATTATGAGCAGCAAATTCCAGATTTGCTTCAAATTCAAACAATTGCTCTGAGCAGCATATTCAAGGGATCTAATAAAAACATGAATCCCCTTTACAAACCTTACCTTGCCTATGTCTTTCCACCACAGCTGTGACAACTCCACTGCTAAAGTTGAATACAAGTAGGTGATTTCCATGGGACATAAAAGGAACTCCTAAGTATTTCTGAACATATATATCAGAAACAAATGAACGCCAGTATAACTAAAAGATTGCAGCTCTTCCTAGAATTAGGAATAGCATCTACAAGGAGTAATGGATCAGGAAACAACTTTGTGTAGCTCTAAAGTTATGAGACAAGCTTTTACATGGGATCTCAGTTTTATGTTATACCCTCATTTGTGTCAGTTGGTTTTGCACCTAGACCAGGTTATACGACCTGAAGTACTGACAAAGGTCTCAGCACTTGACATCTTCTGAGCTTTGTTTCTGCCTTTCTCTAAGGGACGATGACAGCTTTGTAAATACAGATAAAGCTTCAATAAAAACTTTGTGAGGAGATTATCCAAATCTATATTTACAACTAAATGACAAACAGCAGGTGCATCCAGTGAGATGTTACTGGATTTTGTATTGCTTGCCCAATTGGAGAGGCTGTCTCATCTCTCCTTCCTCTGTCAACACCAGATCCCTGCCTTGTTAACACCCTGCCCTAATTCTGAAGATACATTGATTTTTTTTTTCCTTTTCAATTTTCCCAAAGAACATCTATACAATTAAAGGAGACGGTGATACTTCAGTCATTTATACTCTTCAGCACAAATTACATAGTAAAGTTTCTTAAAAATGTTTTATTGCTTACATTTCCAAAATAAGAATAATTCATGATATAATCACTCAGACTTTTGCAATCACTTTTGCTACTGACCTTCCCTACCTCTCAAGGAATAGAACTTACAATGAAAGATTGAACTGGTGCTCCTCTTTTTTTCCTTCATTCCTTTCCATCACTCTCCTAATTTGTTATATTGTCACATGTTACACATGTGTGTTATCACAACTGTTTCAAGGTCACACGTTTCAGTAGGTGATATTAGTGTAATTTCAGGATAGTCAACAAAATGAGGTAATTTTTCACTGGTTGAGGACATGGTTCGATATTGAGGGATATTTTCTGTTACAAGCAACTGGCATTTGTATAAATATAAACCCTTCCCATCTATTTGAACAGATATACATCATTATATTTGCAGAAGAAGCATTGTGATTATCAAAACATAGTAATAATTATTTCTATACTGACAGGATAAATCTAATAAAAAATTAAAATATGAAAATCAAAATGTAGTCAAATGATTAGATGACTAGTGACTGGTGTTCAAATTATGTCACATGGCACATCATTAAACATTAAATGTAGCTAGTATATACAAAGTAATTTTTTGGTGAATATAGTTGTTAAACCTTTAAAAATAAAAAATATAAGTGTCTAAGTATTGTCCAATACTTGAAAAGGTTTTTTTTTTTGCTAAAAATCTGCTCTCCAGATCAACTAATGATCATAGTATATCTTCATAATATTTATATTTCAATCCTTTCATACAAAAATAAATTCTTCAGTGCTGTACATACTACAAAATTTATTCTGTGTACAGAATAGAAAAATAATTCCTCATTATTAAAAATGATATATAGTGTCAAGGTTCAGTTACTATAACAGGTCATTTTAAGGTAACTCTACCCAAGACATCTACTGATTAGGAGTAAAATAGCAATAAGAAATAATAAGGAAGTCATACATACAAGGTACTATTAAGAAAAACACAAGGAGCAGCCATACAACAAACAAAACAAAATGGTCCTATAAAACAAACAAATTAGTAGATTGGTTTTCATAACTTAAAACTTTTGCTAAGCAAGAAGATTTAGAGCTCCAGAACACACACAACCCTTTAAATGGTATCCCACCTATACAGGTACACAGTCTTTCCAGGGAGTCTGATATGAAGAGGAGTGAGACACTACAGATTTTTAATTACAGTCTTTGCATCACGTGAACTTTCTAGGTTTGGAGACAATAAAGCCAAGACAACAACAAAACTGGAAGTTTTTTTCTAATTTAAGTAGTTAGGAAAGTATGACCATGCAGATTGGACTTCTGATTTATACAAAGAGTAGGTACACCCTGACAAATGCTTAAGATGAATAGAACTGTATTATTCATCATACATAACAGAGAGAGATTAAATGGCTTTTAATGGCCATCTTCTTATCATAAAAATATATTTATAAGATGTCTGTAAACAAGTATCCTTGTGGCAAAACCTGGTGTTTATTTACACAGGGAAAGTCTTGACCCTACTGCACATCTCCTCCGGAAGAGAGAAATACATGGCTGGTATTCTTTACATAAAAAAACCCAAAAAGAATAAAAAAACCTGAAATAACTCAACACTTCTCTTTGTCGTTCATTCTTCCTCACTTCTTTGTCCAATTCTTGTCGCAGATATCACTCAAAGTGATTAATATACAAGGAAAATCTCAGGACAAATGCGATTGGCTGATAGCAGACTTGCTAAAGTCAGTGCTATTCTGACTTAAAACTTACATCAAGTTGTGGACTGACCCTGGACAGATTATCTCCAGAGAGTCCAAGTTGAACAACATCATGCTTTTTTTCCTTGTCTGGCGGTTTAGACTACAATTTTTTTGAGAACAGAAAAAGGCATACCTCAAAACGTGGCTGTTATTTCATCCTGTACGCTTTCTATAACTGTAGCCTTCTTTATCAGTGCCAAAGCTCTACATCTCTCACAAAAAACCAGGAGACAAACTAAAAATGGTCAGCCTGTACTTAAGGATAATTCTCCTTACCATGATATCCATGAAATATTTATTTAAGGATATACCTACCTCATGTTATCAGTGCAAAAATTTTACATTTATTTGCATTACTTATATATACATTAAAGTATACCGATGGCATTAAAAATAAAGAAAATCATGTTATACCTTTACTTTTACCTATGGATTTGGTGAAATGGTTCCATGAAGAAAGCATTTCCAGACAAAAAGAGAATAAAGAAGAGGAGAGAAACAACAGTAAGAGTCATGAGTACGTGTAAATGCAATACTATATGAACATGAAGAGACAAAGTATAAGGTAAGTGCCTGAAGACAAATGGAGATGCAATCAGTGTCATATTAGGGATTTAGTTTATTTCTTCCCAATCATGTACATGCAGAGAAACACAGAAATAACCCATGCTTAGATAAGAAAGACTGTCACAAAAGTAACATGGACAACAGTTAGGAGGAAAAAAATCACTGATTTTGTTAGGTAGCAAAATTGTACTCTCAGCATTCCAGAAGCCAGGAGCAGGTGCTTTCTGCACATTTCCAATCAGCCATGCATTAATGTAAATGGACTCTTCAATGTGTACAATGTGGCAAGCTGAGTATCTTCTTTCAGGAGCTATCTGAAGAGTGGTCTTGCGCTTTGTTTATCTTTTACAGAATCACCCATAATTGTATTTTCTGATACATGGAATTTTCTTAATCACTTTCTTATTTCTCTCACCTCTTTTCAGTTATTGTATTGCAAGAGGGGGAGTTGAGGATGCAGGAAGGACAAAAGCTTACGGAGCAAACAAAAAACCAAAAAATGAAATAAGAAAAGATGTGACTAAAACCATGTGTTTATTTGCAGCCAAAGACAGCTTTCAAGCATTTGCCCATCAGTTGCAGTGATGGATTCAAAGCAGCTACAAAACAAGAAGAAACAATGAAAGCAGAGTGGAAAAGGAACAGAGCCCATACCTTGGTCGCCCATCATCAGGTGCGCCAGACCTTGAAGGGAAACAAGAGCACAGTCAGCAATGAACAAGGGAGCACGGGAAGGTGGTGTTGTCACACTGACAAAAATGTTTTGTGACAGGCATCTGTTTCCTATGAGATGTCTGTATCACAGAGGGAAATCAAAGAGCATTTTTCAACCACTGGTTGGAATGCTTTGGGCTACGAGTAACAGAACTGCAATTCAAACACTGGGTGCTGTTTTACTGTGAGGTCTTTTTTGTAATGTGCAGTAGTTGGGATGACAGAAAACAATAAAATGCTTTCAAATCCAACCAATTCCTTTAATAATCCATCTATATTTATCATATTTTGATTATATTGCTTTGAATACTTTGCTGGGAGGACTTCCTGTCCTCTACAAGTGAAATGACATTTAAAACCTGGAGAAGTTTAAACCTGAAAAATGGGCTGGGTCTGATCTTTTTCCCCTCATAAAAATGAGCATTTCAGGTAATTAAATAAAATTTTTTCATCACACTGAAATGATAATGCAAAGGAGGTCTCCTTATTTGTGTGAAATGTGACAGTAGAATGAATTTGTTCTAGAGAAGGCAAATTATTACATATGCAATAAAAAATACATAGTAATAAAGAAAATTTAAGTGACAGCTTCTGCAACTACTTCATAAATCTGAGAGAAATAAATTTTCCTTTATATTTGTATTGTGAAATGAAATTCAATCATACCAGAATAGGTCTAGTGACATTTCAAAACAGATGTCCATAATGATAATCACTCAACCAGAGCCAATTTTGCTACTCTTTAAGGAAAAATATTCAGCTTTTTTAATCCATGATAATAAAATGATACTTAAATTCTCACTGAGTACAATACAATGCAGGGAAAGCATTTTTCTAGAAACATGAGGGTTTTTCACATTTTATGTCTGATTTAAAAAACAGATTTATTCTTGTTGAACTTAGCTGTTTTAGGATCCATTTTAGAAGTTATTAATTGTTCATGTGTTAAATGTGCTCCTCTTCTCCAACAACTACAAAAAGCCATACATTATTTTCTTAATTGCAGTGAATTGAAATTAATTCACACAAAGAAGGTGAGCAATAAAATATCCTACTCTTTATTGGAAAGCAGACTTCCTAGAGAGTTCCTATGATTTCTAATTCACAAAGAAAATTAGGTGCACAAATGACTCATAGAATTTGGGGGGGGGGTAGTTCAAAGATACTCCTGACTGCAATCAGCCTGAAAGGATTTGTATCTTATCAGTTCCAAATCTCAAGTGATGTTATAAAGCACACTGACAATGGTTTTGCTGAATTAGTGCTTTTTAATGTCACCCGTTTTAGATGTGTAGTTAAACTGAAGGGCCTGATGTGCCTCATCTCTTGTGCAATAAATTCTGTTTCCAAATACAGTGCTCTGCAACTGGTGGGATTACCTGGGGCTTACAGCAATGTAAATGAAAGCTGACTGTGATCCTGAAGGGATGCCTGCATAAGCATTGCTTGGGAAACATCACACAGCTGTACCACAGTTTGCAGCTTGTGAAAGTAGAAATGTTTTCATGAGTGTTCTTTATAAGTGTTGATGCAAGAGAGGCATCCTAAATACACAGCAGTGTATAAAGACCAGCTGAGCTTCGTTCTTTTAATGCTGGGTGTTCTTGCTTGGATCCCTTGCCACATGGCCTTTTGGAAGTATCAGTCTCTTCTTGTGATTGATTAACTTGTTGGCAACTACAGCAAGAAATCTCAGACTTTTGACTTGACCTTAACTGTATTTGATAGAGGAAAAGTGAAACCAGTCGAACATTACAACACCTTTTTCTTTAATAAAACTGTGACTTTGCAGCCACTACTTTATGTGAGTCTTTCAGCTCTTCGAAAGTATGAAGCAAATCACTGTCATGTCTCCTAGGGGAATGCAAAGAAGGTTATCTCTTACTAGCTCACATTTACATATGACCTTTTTAGCTATACAAAACCAAACAAAAGAACCAGATTATCACTGCTTGATAGCTACTACTTTTGTTAAAATTATATGTGAAATTGGTCAGTTGCAAATACATAATTCTTACATAATTTGGGAAAAAAAATGTAAATGGCAGAAGTGCCTCTTGAAAATATCATAGAAACCACTTGAATTTTAAGTCACTTACAGTGTTATTCAATGAAAAAAGGTAGTCGAGTAAATGTAAAAAACATACCCTACTCCAAACAAACATCTATCTATTTAAAAATTCAGTACTAGTCTTCAAGACACTGTATTTTGTTTGACTCTCTCTGTTACTTTATTTGAAAGCAGTAGGGTCGCCTATATTTACTTGCTAAAAGCACATAATGATACCTACCTTATTTTATATTTTTGCAATCTATGGATGAAGGCTATTGGAAGAGTGAAGAATTACTACTACAGTACCTGTTTCAGAGAGTGGTTTAAACTGATGTAGCTAAATCTAGCATGATAGCAATCATTGCTAGATTTCCAAAATAAAAGTCTGCTTGTATTAGAGAGTACCACAACAAATAGTCATGGAAAGTTCTAGCCTTAACTAGCCATGTATAGGCATCCCATACATTGAAAATACTCATTTGTGCACCATTACTTCATTAGAGGACTGATAAAAGCCTTTACTTTGTGAATTAGGAATTCAACATTTAGTAGGAATCCCTCATGCGTGATCCACTCCAACTATATCCTGAACTTGGCTCTGAGTGGAGAGAGTTAAGGGGCGCAGGGTGGGATAGTGGAAGTAGATATGAAGATAGGATATTTTCATAGTTTGGTGTGTGAGTTTCATGCAGAGCACAGGGCCAAAACAAAACTTAAATGTGATAAACCTGCAGTGAACATGTTCAATCCTAGCACAACTTCAGTAAAATGAAAAAACTGCAGCTTTTCCATACCAGCAGTATATATATATACATAAAATTAACTCTGTGAATAGTAAATATTTCTAGGTTTTATGTAGCCTAAATTACAGAGATGTTCAGATATCATAGAGGTCAAAGACGAAAAATCTCAGTTAAGTTTTCATGTTGTGCTTTGGGTATACACCATTCTATGTTTCCATTCTTTACATATGCATCCTTTGTAACTTTAATGTATGTATCCAGACCTGCATTGGAATAAATTTAAGGTTGCAGTTTTAAGAATTAGATTCAGGTAAAGTCTGGATTAACTGTTATCCAGGCTTTATCTTGTACTGCTGTGCATAAACGAGTATGTGAAATGCAATTGAACCTCCTTATCTACTCATACTGAACCTAATTCAAATTTTAAGACTCATGTTGACACCAGCAAGAGTTTTATGCACAGATCAAATACAAGATTAGGTAGTTCTTTCTAGGCTTTTATATTTTTCAGTTAGAATTGCTATCCCAGTGTTGTTGAAGACATTTTTATCTCACAATGAAAATGAAATTGCATTGTATGTGTGTGACAGTGCACACAATTAAAGCACCAGAATTGTTTACATTTTCTTTCTCCTCGGGTAACGTATATTTTCACAAAATTGCACAGCATTGTCTGTGTGTTAAATCTGAGCATCTCTTTTCACCCTTGAATAGAGTAGCATAGAGAAATGTAGTACCAATACTTCCAGGTTTCCTTAGAAAATTGCCACTGAGCAGGCAGTGGCCCATGGTGACTTGAAACCTGCATGAACTTAGGCCTAACAGTGGCTCACTAGAGGACCCTGGGTCAGAGTAGTTCCAGGGAAGTCACTTTGCATATGGTTAGTTTACAAACTCCTTGTTTTAAAAATATTTTTTAAAATATTGGAATAAAATAAAAGCAATTTCTCAGTTTAGATAGATAAATTAATTTTTCAGATAGATAATAATTTCTCTAGTATGCAAAGATTCACCCCAGAGAAAGCACTTGTAAATAAAAAAGCACTTGTAAATGAAAAAGCACCTGCCCCTTTTGGCTTCTAAGTAAAAACACAATATTGATTTCCTGAAATAACTGATCTGTAAAACACATTCTGTACCATTAAAACTATTATATATTTGTATGATTTACCAGCTAATAGACTTACTTACCAATATTCAGGCTAGATGGCATTATGCTTTAGTTTCCACTGCCCTAGGCCATGCTCTCTTTAAAGGTACTTAATTACATACCAACATAATTATTAAAATCACATACTGCTTCTTTCACAATGTCCAAAAGGCAAGTGCAATATGCTGAAAAGTTAGACAGAAAATCTTTTTATTCTAAAACTTTGTGCTGTAAAGGATATTAAAGTAAGCAAGGTTTATAGTGTTAAAGAGAAAAGCGCTTTCCATTTTCCTAAGCAATTAAAAGATAGATATTTAACATGCATTACTTTCTTATCAGGAGGATTTACGCTCCACACTAATGAGACAAATAGTTTCTTGAAGTGTTTTTCATACAGAACATTAGAAGAAATCAGTCCTTCTGCAAATCTCCTGAAAGATTCTGAAGGGTGATATCAGTCATATGAGTACAAATCCCATTGTTTCAGTGGGGATATTCTGGAATTACACCAATAAGGCCAAGATTAAAATGGAGCTTTGCTTGTGTTCTGTATGGAAAAAGAAATCACACTTATTTAATAAACCTGTATACCTTTATGGGTAAAAAATGCAACTTACCGTATTGAATGAATGTGTACTTTTATAACATTAAGCAGAAGGGAAAAAAAATCACTAAACAGAAGGGAAAAACAAGAGCTTAGGAAAATAAGGTAGAAAGCACCCACCTTCCACATAGTTGTCTTCTGTAAGCACATAACAGGGAAGGAGAGAAAAGGAAAACATTCATTAAGCAGCATGCAGACTGGAACTTGCCATTGCATGTCTTCATCATGCAAGGCATCAAACACAACATGCAAGTGCTCCATTGCTACAATCCAGAGGGAAAAACAAAAGCACCAGGGAAGCAGTGTTTTGTCTATTTAACAAATTTTATGTGATATGAAATAAAACAATACTCTTTCCAAAGTGTAAAAATTGTACAGCATTTACTGCAGCTCTTTGTACATGCAATTATTATTATTATTAGCCATTAATCAGAAGATCTTCTTGTAAGACTTTTATAACTATATATTTTAAAGCCACCAGTCATTTGTGATAGGAATTCTAAGTTAATTTGGTTCTACTTTCCTATTCTGAATTTTCCTTAACAACCCGTACGAAATAGGTGATTTTAAATTTCAGATAAGCTAAATTTTTGAATACGCTGTGAAGATGTTACCACAGGCAGCATGTCTGATCCTGCAATCATTACTGAGGCACTCACTCTGGTCATTGGGTAAAATCTCCAAACCCAGCACGGAGAAACTGGCATTTAAACTGGGTTCAATAAGTCAGAGTTATAGAATCATGTTCCACAGCATTTGTCAGCATCAGAAACCTGTAAGTCTTTTTAAAAAAAAAAAAAATCAACAAATTCTCTGCCTGGCACAGCAAGCAAAGGCCACAGCAGTCCCAGGCATGGGTTCTGCCCCTAAAAAGGCTGCTTTCAACAAGCAATAATTTGGCCTTCTGTCCTCAACCCAACACTAATGTGGGGCATGGAAAATAAGGTTCCCCCAAAGCCTACAAAGCAAGAGAGGACTAGGAACTGAGCCTCAGCTAATGAAGTGGACAGAATTTAAAGTTGAGAAACAGGCTCAGTGTCCTAAAACTCATGGTGGTGTCTAGTCTTTAGCTCCTCCACTGGGTGGGTGATTTTGAGGGAGAATGTCTCTGTTGCCCACTATGATTCTGACCAAGGAGAGGATAGGAGAAAGTACAAAGATATCTCAGGGGAGAGAAAAAATGGGAAAGGTAAATTAACAAAGGAAAAACAACACACAAGTCAAGGAGATGGACTGTGTGGAACCAACAAAGAAATGGAGGAGGGTGACAACACAGCAGTCTGACTGCTTGGGAGATCTCTTCCTGCAGTTTGTGCCATCTCCACCAACACTTCCTGGGGACTAAGCAGAAGCCATTGCAAATTGAAGCGCAGTTCTGTCATTACAGGTCATTTCATGACCATGAAACTAAACTAATTTTGATATATTGTAAACCAATTAATAAATAATAAAACAAGTTACACAGAACTGGGCTCAATGATATTTCTTAAGCGTAGTCATTTCCTCCCAGACTGTGTCACTTATCATAGTGAAAAGCCTTTATAAGTTAATTCCAGAAAGCACTGAAAAATAGCATCATAATAGACAGTGTTCCAATAAATAATTTGAAAAATCTACCACTTTAAAAAAACAACTACTGTAAATGATGAATACTACGGGTTTAAGTTTCTCAGTTTTTAGTTGTAATACTCATAGGTCAGAGCAGATAAAGTTATTCAGTTCAAGATATTATAAGTCACCTTTTCCATTAACACACTCTAAACTTAAACTTCTAAAATCTCACTGTCTGAAAGTTTAGTAATGAAAGTGCAAAGGATGCATACTGTTTCATGCATTTAGGAATGTAAGAGACTGAAAAAAAAATACAATATCAAGAGCGGTATGCCTGTTGTGAGTGGGTACTTCCAGAACAATAAATCAAATAAAATTCACCGAGAAAATGAAAAACACACAGTGTCAAAAGATAAAGATATTATGTTCTATATGCAGTGTAAACTCCAGTGATATTTGGGCTATTATAAATAGCTACTTTTAGCTCAACTTTTCTGGAAGAGCCTTCTACCTTTAACTGCTTATACTAATTTCCTTTCTCTAAGCCCAAAAAAAACCCAAACTCAATGAAAAATAAATTAATTATTTCAATTGTAATATAACTTCAGGCTCTTTCATCTAATTCTGGTTATCACAGTGTTGGTAAATTGCTATACCAACACTGCCATGGCATTGTTTTGGGTGCCATGTTTAGCTTAACATGATTATTTAAAACTAGCACATGAACTTGTTAAAAGGTCAATTTGGTTCCTCATGATGTCAAAGTCAAAGAAAAGAGTTCTGAAAATGATGTCACAGGCAGCGTCAGATGGTTAAACTAATCTGGCTACAGGGTTTAGCATATTTTTTTATATCACAAGCCCTGTTCTTAGGTATGTCTTTTATGATGACTTTCACCAGAAAGATTTATACTAGCTAAGCAGCTTTCCCTAAATGTCTGACTGATTAAACTTTTAACTTACAGTAAGTTAAGCTGTCAAAACATTGCCAATTCAATAAAATTTAAAGAGTTGAATTCCTACTCCGTGAATAAAATAGCCAAACCCCTACGCGTCAGTAAACAGCAATGAAAATTCATTCCTCAACATGTTTTTGTCATGGTAAGTTAAACCATCTTAAACAGTTTTGCAATCTAAGAAAAAAATTAGTTCAGCTTCTTTATGGTACTTTACAAGGTTTTTACGATAGATTAGTGTTGAGCAATTTTCTTTAATTAAAGTGGTTCTTTTGTGATGGCAGATATATTTCCGTATCACTAACGCTTTGTTTGCTTTTCCTGATTCGCATTTTCTTGGCATGGCCTATTCTTCTCAGCAGGCTGAGAAGAAGCCAGAAGACCCAAATTCTAACTTCACTTTTGATTCATTTTGCTTACTTCAGCCTCTCTTCAAAAAAAAGCCAAAAAACCAAAAAAACAACAAAAGAAAAAAAAAAGAAAGGAAGAAAAGGGAAACTCTTTTGAAAGCCATGTATACAATCAAGTTGCAGTTCTGAGTGAACAAAATTTTCCTCATTTAAATCAGGAGTAACTGTATTTATACCATTAGAGTTGCAATGGTAGAGCTGTAGAGCAGAGCTGTGTCGCATGTTTCTATCACTGCTGATCCACTCATAGTCTGAATTTACCCACATTTACATCCATCCACTCTGGGGATCCTTATTGTCTGCTGAGTAGCTCTGTTGACATCTATGGAACCAAAGCCTTTCAAGACCCAAAATGGCAACTCCTAACTGCTGTAGGCAGCGGCACAGAACAACTCTTTGCCTTTTCTGCACCAGTTGACTTTCACCAATACATAGTCCCGGTACAGGACAAAAGGGACTGTCAGCGCAGCAGGAGAGAAGCAGAACGGCCTTAGAGCCTCCACAAGCACTGGCACAATTGGCCACACATGTAACTTTTCCTTCAGCACTCTAGGTTCAAGTAGATTTGAAGAGTCCTCTATTTTTATGTTACACCAAGCTGCTCTCTCGAGCTAGACAGTTTTTCATCCACTGAAAATGCTTATTTCCCAGACCTTCCCTGATGTCCACCACCATCAAAAGTAAATTGCACTGTTCCTTTCGGTGTTTACAACCTAATTCCTTTGGCCAAAGTCTGCTCTCAGTGTTACTGGTGTAATCTGTTGACTGTGCATATTGAGCCAAATATTGAATTGATTTAAATCTGGGGTGACACAGATGAAATCAGTAGAACTATACAACTTACACAGGCTGTGAATCTGGCTTATTATCTTCAGATGAATTGTCTCAGCCTGTCCCTCTTGAGCTGCAGAATCTGCTCCATGTTTTTTTGCAGCAAAAGCCCAACCAATTCTAATTATTTTAGCATATCACTATGATTTAGCGACATATAAAAATGGGACTAATGTTTTACAGTATCTTTTCAATAATTCAAGAATCATTTTATTATTTGGTGATTCTTCATGGAAACCTTGTTTTTTAAAAAGATAACTAACTGTTTATATGTTTAGTAGTTATTTCTGCTATTACATTTTTTCATCTGCTAGAATATTTACACCTGAACTACACAAAACACAATATTTGACCTGACAATTATATAAGAACGGCATTTTCATGATAAACAGAAGAAACAGTACCTTAGTATTTTGAAGTTACAAAAATAGAAATAACGTAATAAGAAACAAAATATTAGAAGAGGCATTTCAATAGCTTTTGTGGTTTGTTTTTTTTTTTTTAATTATAGTTCAAAATCACATTCCAGCATGAAGGATATAACAGACCATAGACACAGATCATGAAATTTCAAAGGATATTCAGAAGTATGACTACTGAGGAAGTAGCCTGAAATAAAGCTATATTATGAAGGTGTCTTGCAACAAAAATGATGGCTAGAAGTTTAAGATACAAAGAATAATGCATAGTAATATTTCTCTATAAATTTATCTACTTAAAAATCCTGCACTTAGTATTGTCATTTCAAGGGGCAGATTTTTCTGTAGGACTGTACCCTGCATCTCTTGGATAGTGTAATTTAGCCTCTCCCATCAGTTTCTCAAATTGTTAGAGAAATTTGTTTTATTAACATGTGGTTCAAAACAAAGTATTTGGAAAGGATATGAAAACATAAAGTATGTTATCAAGTATGTTATAAAGCATGAACAGCCATATTGTCAACAATGATGAACTAAAGCAATACATTGAATATCTGTGGCTATTACCATTGATCTTCTCAAGTGCTGTGTATCTGACAAATTCCATTAGGATTTATTTGCATTTTTTAAAAATGTACTTTTGAAAACCACTGTACATATTGATTGTAATATGAATAATTAGACATGTATTACATAGATAACTAGTGCAGAACTCTGACTTTGTAGCAGCCTTCTTGAACACTAGGTAAATAAGGAAACAGCATTTCCTACAGCTGGGCTTCATGGACAAAAGTTTGGGATTCATACATAAAATCTACAAATCTACCAGAATCTAGGGCTCCTATGTTTCCACATGGCTCCATTAGGTCTCAAGTCAATGTAGGGCCTCTCTCAGTCTCCACAAAACTTTGGATAGACCCATTCAGAGGATTTTCCAGTGCAGTGGGTAGAAATATGACAGGGACTCTAATGATTTTTGTGTGTGTGTGTGTGTGTGTGAAAGGGAGAAATTTCAGAGCAACAGGAATTTGGTTCTGTTCTAGCTCCATTATCTCTGTGAAGATCCCGTCTTTTCTGGAATGCCCTGTTCAAGACCCGGGAGAAAGGTGAGAAACTGTCAGGAGCACAAATGACCTGTCTTGACTGAAAATAAAGACAAGTCTTTCTGGCAAATGAGGATCATTAGGGCAAAATTAGATGGTTTTGCCAATTTTTTTAGAAGACAAAGTCATCAGCCCAAGTTCAGTACACTTCTATAAATTCTACAAACCTCCATGAATTTATTCTAGGTGAGGCCACATTTTCTGGACATTGCTATGTATCCCAAGCACTTTGAGAATGAAATAACAAAAAGATCATTTTAGTTAAGCCATTGTAAATAAGCTCCTAGTGTGAAGCAGCAAGTAGGAGGGGCAGGGCAAGTTTTTAATGCTCAGGCAAAGAAATAATGAACAGAAATAGAAAATGGCATTACTTTTTGTGACATAACTAAAGTCATTATTGTGTTTAGTTCCAATACTCATATATTTAAAATGAAGTAAAAAATGAGAGAGGTTTCAAAAAAAAACTTTCCCCACAGTGATTCATGTCACTAAAAACCTAAGAAAACTCAGCAACTATACCTTACAAAGAAAGCCCTAAGATGCTCATCCTGTTGAATATATCCAAGATAAGATTAAGAGGTGTCTTGAACCCAGACTGTAACTATCATTATTGGGAGAAAGATTCTTGATAGCTGGAAGTCCTTTCAACTAGATAAATATAGGGATCAAGAGTCAGAAAAGTTCAAACTGAAAAGCAGATGAAACTTTTCAAAAAAGATAAAATAAGCACTGGAAATTCTAGGAAATTCTTCCCTGAAATCTTGAGACAGAGCCTTTCCCTAAGAGAAATTGTGTATCAATTATTGCTTTTGGGCTGCACTGTAGGTATCACTGGAATAAATTTTGCTTTTTGCCATTTAGGAGGTCAGGTTAGTACTTTCATAGCAGTACATTCTGGCCATAACTCATATGAATATATGAATTTACTCTGGTTAAATGAGAACAGAAGCCAAGTATAAACAGCAGCAAATACTTTGACACCCTGTTAAACAAGAAATGTTCAAAAAATTGTTTTCTCAGAACCAATCTCGGCATCATTTACACAAGCAGCTCACTAAGAAATATTTCCCATGAGGAAATCAAATAAAATGAGTGAAAAAAAAATCATTCAAATACCTATTTCCCCCTATTGTTCGCAATAGGAAAATACCCCTCCCCCCAATTTACTTCTACGTCTTGTTATATTTTTTAATACCCTCTCCAGTTATCTGCAGATGAGAAACAGAATTAAAATCAAGGCATAATTAAATGACTACTCTTTCTGAGGCAACATTTGTGGTGCTTTTTCACTACTGTGCAGATTTATCACTTTTCTATCGCTTATCATCACAAGTGTATCAAACATGAACTCATTCAACATTGCTTTAGCTTAATGTTATTAATATTTGATGATTTTATCATTACATATTTTTAGATATTGAACATCTGAATTTCTATTTTTGCTTCTTTGGAGCCACAGTAGTCAACAAATAGGTACATTTTGATACTTATGTCTCCTTTTTCTCAACTGCTTCCTGTAACTGACATTTTTGGAAAGTTATTTGTCCTCTTATTTTACTAATTTTTACCATACTTCAAAATAAACCTGGACTGACTCATGGGAGAGATCATGATGTAGATATACAAATGTCTGGTTTTTAATTATATTACAATCCCAAATGATTTTACTTTGGCCTTATTTTGTCACCTCAATAAATTTAATTCTTTTTCTCCAAAATGGGTCTTTCTATTCTCATATTTACTAAACTTACAACTGACTGTTTGCAGTACGTCAATGCTTTAAATAAATTTGCATCAGTCACTGGGGCAGGCATTCTTGCATCTGTGTCATGGCTGCAGTAACAACCAGGAATCAAAGGTTTTTTAATAATTGAATTTAGTAATGTAAAAATTAGAGATAATGAAAGGAGAAATAAGTCATTTGCATAAGTGAGGGCCAGTCAATAACCACGTTCCCTCCTCACTGTTTTAATTTATATGTATAAGTAGAAAACGAAACACAATGTAAATCTATACATTTTGCTTAGTAATCAGATATTCTTTAAGAACTGCTGCTCTTTTTCCATTCCTCTGGAACCATTTCTCTGGACTTCAAACATTCATTTTCCATTGAAAATCTCCGAGATTTGCACACTTTACTTTGACTTGTGCTTTTGGACCTCTTCCTTGTAATCAGTAGGGGTCTTCTCTCTTATCACAGAGAATGGATAAACTAATAGAACTAGGAACTGACTGTATATGGTCCACTTTACATGGTCTGACTTTTTTTTCCTGGCATTTCCTTTGGATTTTCTTCAATTTAGCCCTGCTGGGTACATGACATGAAAACATATTTTCAGGCTATTCCTATCAAAACCTCTCATACAGAATTAACTCTTCTGGCTGGCAGGGAGTAATTTCAAGTACAGATTATGTTCTATGAAAGTGATACGGGGTGACAAGGGTATTTCTATTTTAAGAATACTTGTTTTGAAATTAATTTGACAAACTCATAACTTATTTCAACAACTTCTTTAAGAAACCATTGCAAAATGAGGAATAAAGATTTTTCAGAATTACTAATACTTGTTTTGATGTATGTGAGAGTAGAAACTGGCTCAATATTTCCTTGTTGCTCTGTGCTTTGTGTAGTCAATTATGTTTATCCAAGAGGCTGCAAAATCAGGCCCCAGTTACTATCAGAAGAAATCAAATCCCTGTCCAATCACCCTTTCAAGAAAACTTGTCTATTAGACCCATTAATAGAACAGGATTAGCTGAGCTGACAGTGAGTAAAAACCCTGTGCAGTGATTGAATGGCAGAAGTAATTTTCCAATTTGATGGCAGCTTTACAGAGGTGATGATGCAGTGGATAACATGAGCAGGAGACTCAAAGCAGGAGAGGTCAGGGGTTTTGTCCATGAGAAAGATATTGTTTTTAAACAATGTTTCCTGAAACTTTTCTACTGTTTTTTTATTGTACAGTGAGCCATCTACACTTGCACAATCTCTACTGTGTAAATATAGCATTTCTCCTTTATAGTACTTACTAAAGGGTGAAGACATATATTGCACATTTTGCCTACTTGAGATGTTCACTCAGGCCCTGACTCTGTAGCTGGATATTTGTGGCTTCCCAGACTAGTACAAGGACTAGTCTGCAAAGCTAGCATGACTGCATGCAAAGCCAGCCATAATTTTGTATTCGCACGCTGTCTTTATACCAAAATGAGGAATGTTTGTGTGCTGTTGTGATGCTATAACTTTACCACAGGTGGCAGAAGACAATTTGGTATGAAATGTTCTCAAGAGTTAGCAGCTAAAAATGTAGAAGACGCAATGTACACAATTAAAAATAGAGTACCAATATTCAAAATCACTTTGTTGTATAGTTCTTCAGCTAGTCACCATGAAATTTTCTTAGCTACTACTGAGATTCATTTTGTGGATGTGAATTGAGCTGAACCTGTCTTTGAAAGAACAAACCTTCTGTTCATTTAAATGGGAAACTCCTCTTAAGTGAGTAGAGTTGTACTTTGGAAGTCAGTGTAATGCAACCGAGTTCTTAATTTGACATCAAATTAAAATTTAATCACAGCTATCTGTGACTGCAAGTGAACAAAATAGATATCTTTATTTTTTAGAAAAACTCTGAACTTAATTTTCTGCTTTAGCAGTCTGCAATCATTTCAATGCTAATGCTGAATGTTATTCTGATTAATTAGTTGTTACAGATAATGACAATTAATCTAATTACAAGAAATTTTAGTGTTAAAAAGATCAACATTTCTTCACTTAAAATCTAGTCAGCCTTAAGAATGAATGTATTTTTTATTTCCTCCATAGACTTTTTAGGAATTGTGAAAAAATGAAACCTTTTTTTTTTTGCAGCCACATGAATACTTGGATTGAACTACCATGTGTACAGAGTACTTACACACATCGAAATCAGTAAGATTCTTTAGAGTTGTTCTTGATTTTAATTAATAACTTTGATACAAATTGGTTAAACAGTTATTTTCTTGGTATGAGAATATATAATGTAACTTTTATAATGCTACAAGTGAGGTAAAAACATGCAGGCATTATTTGAAAGTAGGTGAAAAAGATGTCTCCTGACAAGGAGAAACTTTTACCTGACGGGCTTTGGCAAATCTCTGATTGACAATGTTATGGTTGGCTACAGTGATTTTTCGTCTATGACTGTTTCTATCTCAGAATTGCACACATAAAATTTCTAGCAGAGGTAGAGATTTCAAAACAGTCACATTTTTGGGTTTTATAGAAATTAATCCAAAACAAGTTAGAGCTAGTTCTTCTCTTCCTAAGAGTTAATCACTATCAAAGAATCACACAATGACTGAGGTAGAAAAGGCCTCTGGAGATCATCTGGTCCAATCTCCCTGTGCACACAGGGCCACCCAGAGTTGACTGCCCAGGGTCATGTTCAGATGGCTTTTGAATAAATCCTGTGTTGGAAAACTCCACCACCTCTCTGGGTAAGCTATGCTTTCTCTATCAGGACCTTATGAGACACAGTGCCAAAGGCTTTACTGAAATCCAGATAGACAACAAGAAGTTTATGAAGTTGGTCAAGCATGACTTACCCTTGGTGAAGCCATGCTGACTACTCCTGATGATTTTCTCATCCTTAATGTGCCTGGACATGGTGTCCAGGATTAGCTGCCCCATCTTGTTTCCAGAGAACATAGTGAGTCTTATCAGCCTGTAGTTCCCTCATCCTCCTTCTTGCCCTTCTTGAAGATGGGAGTGACATTTGCATTCTTCCATCTTTGGGTACTTCTCCCAGATGCCATGATTGATCAAACGCTGTCTGGAGTGGCCTCACAATAACATCTTACAGCTCCCTCAGCATATGTGCGTGTATCTCATCTATCCCATCAGGTGCCCTGCACTTATTTATGCCCAGTTTACGTAAGTATTCCCTGACCTGATCCTCTTCCACCAAGAGTACATCTTCCTTGCTCCACCCTTTCCCTTTTGTCTCCAGGACCTGGGATTCCTGAAGGTTGTTTTTGCTAGTAAAGGATGAGGCAAAAAGGCATTCAAGACCTCCTCCTTTTCCATGTCCTGTGTCGCCACGTGCCCTGTCTTGTTGACAATGGATTCACATTTTCCCTGGTCTTTTTGTCAATAATGTACTTATAGTAGCCCTTCTTGTTGTCTTTGACATCCCTGGACACATGAAATTCCATTTGGGCCTTGGCTTTCCTAACTTCACTCTTGAATGCTCAGGCAATGTTTCAATATTCCTCTCAGGCTACCTGTCCTTGCTTCCACCCTTTGAAGGCTTCTTTTTTCGTGTTTGGGTTTGGCTGGCAGCTCTTTGTTCATGCACACAAGGCTCCTGTAATTTTTGCCTGCCTTCAAATTTGTTGGGGTGGAACTCTCTCGTGCAGAGACGAGGTGATCCATAAATGGTCCACTGTTTTCCTGGATCCTCTTCACTCCAGGGCCTTATCTCATGGGACTCTTCTGAGCAGATCTTTGAAGAGGCCAAGGTCAGCTCTCCTGAAGTGAGATTTCTTCTCGCTCTCCTCTGTGTCTTCAGGGTCCTGAACTCCACATGGTCATTGCAGACAAGGCTGAAGGTTGCCTTGATCTTCACATTCCCAAGGAGCCCCTCCTTTTTGGTGTGTGAGGTCCAGCAGACTACCTCTCCTGATTGGCTCTGCTATCATCAGTACACTGCAGGAACCTCTCTTATTGGTTATATTCTGCTGTGTTGTCCCTCCAGGAGACATCAGTGTGATGAAGTTCCCCGTGAGGACCAGGGCCTAATCCATTTTTTTTTGTCCTGGTCAAGTGGACTATAGCACACACCCACTATAATTGTAATCCTTGACAATTCTTGAAATCTTCCTTATTAGCTTTGTTCCTTTCTGAAAGATATTCCTTGGATAGTACTCTGATGCTCATCTTCAATCACTTTACAACCGACGTTACCTTCAGTATAAGTCATGTGAAAATTATTTTTTGTTTAGTTATGCAAGTCATGCATCATAATACATCAGCATGGTAGCATGTAGCCAATGAAAATGTGTCAAAGCATCTTTTCTGTTGTCAGCTCCTCTACAGCTGGCAAATTGGTTAGAACAAAGATGGCATCAAGAAAAAGCACCATAGGACTCTTTAGTGAAGAACTATTTCTGGTACCAAACTTTACCAGAACCAATTATAATAACTTCTCACAAAAACTTTTCCTCACAAAAAGTTGTCTCTGTGGTATATTTCCCTGTAGTACATAAGAAATGGACAGTAAAGAATACTGTATGACCTTTCATGAGACTGAGTCAAATAGAACTTTAGAAGGAAATTAATGAGAACATCTAAATGTAGAGCTATAGAAGGAGCAACAGGAAAGACATAAATATTACTGGTTGAGTAATATGAATAAATATATCCATTAAAATGTGTTCTGAATGTATTTCTTAGATAGCATCATTTTGAGGTTACATCTTAAGCAGGATATAGAATGGTATTTCTTATATTTTTAAAACAAAATTTTAATAATAAGTGGATTCAGTAAACTGTCCTATATGGAAAATCCTTCTCTGTAAGGTAAATTCTGGCAAATAACAGAAATCTTTTTTGATTGTTAGCCTATTATTGAAATGAACACACAAATCATCTGCTTCCTAGTTTTAATTCATGAAGAGGAGGAATAATTCTGAGGTTCCCAAAGTGGAAAAACTCCTACATCTAAACCATAATTAAAATTGCTCTCTGGCAGAGTATTTATGCCATTAGGCAATTAACAGAATTATAATCATGAAAGCAAGGATCCTGTATCATATAACCTATGTACTTAATCACGTTGACAAACCTCCCAAACAAAGCACAAACGTTTCTCACACGTTTTTTTTTCAATCACATTTTCAGAACAAAGAAACTAATCATCTACTATGAGAGAAATTCATATTTGAAGGCGGTGGAACTTCTATGAGTATATTTTGAATACATAGACCACATAAGATTATGCACAGTCATTCATGTGATAATAATACCTTATGCAATGTAAAGGGTGTATAAATATAATGAATGCAGCCAACATAGTGAACAATAAATGATGTTGTATGGTCCAACTAGTCATAAGTATAAAAACCAGACCAGAAACAATCTTCACACTGAACATGTGAAAAAATTTTACTTCACTAACACAAAACTCCAAAATGTCACATCATGTCAAGGGACAGAAATAGATCACGCTGAACTGCAAGAAAAGTCTCTTTACAATTCAACAAAACAAAAGCATACGAAGGTGCTTATGAACTTCAAAATGGAATATCAATTAATAGGATTTTGAATTTTTTGTATGTTGTTTTTTGTAAAGGAAATAGTTCAATTATAGCTTGTTCCAAAACAAAATTATAAGAACTGTACAAAAGCCACTAACAACATTTAAGTTATTCTCAATAGCAAAGCCTCTTTATATAGCAGGTTAAAAAGTCTTGATACATTTTCTCATTCTGCTTTTTACAGCTTATTTCAAGTGCCTTCCTGCTTTATGAAATGTATACTTATTCCAAAAATGTCTGCTGTGAAGAACATCTAATGCTCGTAAATAATTTGCTTCTTAGAAAAAGAAAAAAAATTCAAAGCACATTTCCCAAAACATGCTTGTAATGCGTGGAGTGCAGCCGCCTCATTTTACTTCCATTAAAACAAACCAGCTCTCCCTCCCCAAAAACCCATTTGTCTCCAGAAGTGTTTTAGAATATAAAGGTCTCAAGTGTTTTTCTTTTATCACTTTGAATGTGCTTCAACGTTCAATATTGACAACTACAAATTTTTATCCAGTCTGCATTACTGGTGAGTTTCCACCACTTTGCATAGGGGGCCAAATTCTTAAAATACATCACCTTCTAGTTAGGGTATTGCCATAACCTTTAAGCAGCTTTGCTTTTATCACTCTTACGTCCTGTGTCAAATGACATCTATATGTATTTAAAACACATATAAAAGATGTATTCTAACAAATACTACGATCAAATTACATTAAAAGCACATGTCCTTTACGTAATGTCCTACATTACACGCTTTTCCTGTCTCCAGTAACAAGTAGCCTAATAAGAAGTGTAAAATTTAAATACTCAAAACAGGTAAAGTACTATTAAAAAATAAGTGAGATAGAAAAACTGGGCGGGAATAGTTCTTATGACATACAATGGGATTCTCTTTAGAATCCATTCAGGTGAGACAGAAATATTTTCATTAATTTATACAGCTTGGCTAAGACCTGGATTTCTCCTTGATTTTCATGGTTTATCTGCTGTGCTGCTACTTGTCATCTGCAACTCCCATTGAGGTCTCCTGGTGAATCACTGGAACACAATGAGTTCACGAGTACTTATTTTCTGCCAGGGAAGCATTTCTAATCAATAGCTTTTAGTGTAATGGAAGTTACCACAATGTTTTCAAGATCTGGGTTTATGCTGTAGTTAAAATGAGCTTAGTTCCATCTCTAGTGAGTAGTTGTTGCTTCACCAAGCTGCATATTATAAATTAGGTCAAGGTAGTTTGTATAAACTGGTATTTTATAAAATGAAACAAAAGCACCACAGAAAATGTTGATATTATCACAGGGAAATCATCTTCATATGTTTTATTTGTGAATGCTACATACACACATATTTAGATACATATTTAGATATGATTTGAGATAGTAAAAATAGGTCAAATAAATTTTTCATCTGAATTTGAGTCAGTATGCAGTGGGAAAGTGTAGATTTTGATGGAAGATATGGTTATGTAAACCTCCACCGAGACAAGAGAGCTACTTCAAATATATGCAGACTGGTTGAAGTCCCTTATAACACAAGTTCAAATCTCTAGTTGAAACACCCATAAACTCATTTAAAATTGGAATTCTTTTCTTAGAATTGCTTCATTCAACTTACATACACTTTGGAGTTTTAAAAGAGGAGAAAGGTTTTAGGAAAAAAAGATATCATACAAGTGTTGGCTATTCTTTTCTCATTTGTCAAAATACGGTAAAAATAGCTATAGTCACAAACAGTAAATAAGGTAAGACAAATTCAGTAGAGTGGAGTACAGATTTAACCTGAGTAGAAACAACACGGTTTTTAATTCCCAGTTTCTCTAGAATCTGAAGAATGGGGTTCACAGATGCTGGAAGAAAACAAGGGTACAAAGAAAAACTGAAGTTCACTATGTAGCACTAACAGCAGCCATGCTTTTCTGAAATGAGATAAATGTCCCACTGGAAATTGCAGGTCAACAGGAATATTGCAACTGGATTACAGGATTGGGCTGTAAAGGCTGAAGTTTGCATAGAGGGTTTAGTCATCTTTGTGCAACAGTGACACTCATTTTGGTATCATTTACGTATAAATGTGATCTCTCTAAATTGGACATTACCCCCTGGAACTTGGTAGTTTTTGTAGCAAATATAAAGACTATATGCCCATTAAAGAAGAATAACAAAAACAATAACAACAACAATAGAAAAAGAAGAATTAAAAATAAAGACCAGGAAAATAAGAAGAAAATTAATAGCAATTTCTTTTGGGAAAACTAAGTACATAATTAGTGTAACTTACTCAGCACAATCCCATGAATCTCACTGACCTTGGGAGGTTTTCCAGGAGTCATTCCTTACACAAATATTTTCTGAACAATTATAAAGCACTGTAGCCACCTTTTTTTTTTTTCTTTTTCTCTTCAGGTGCAGTGATTATTTTTTCTTTCTGTATCAATTCAACAAATATATTTACTCGGGCCATTTAAAGGAGACAGTACTGATATTTCAGATCTGTTCCTCTATATCTTTTTGAGACATATGGTCATGTGAAATAAACTATAGGCGGGTAGTTTTGTGTTTGGTTCTTTTTTTTAATATATTCTATTTAAAAATGAGTTGTAATTTCAGGCTTAGGTAGGAAAAAAAAAGAAAAAAATGATAATTGCCTTCTTCCACCTTCAAAGAATAGTCTAAATATATTCAAGGTAAACTATGAACACAACTGTGAGTCGCAGTACCATTTGAAGTCTTTCCTCACTGTGCTTCTGGTGCAGTGTATGGAGAATTATTGACAGCTATAAAAGAAAGGTGGAGGTCAGTTTACCAGCCAGGGTTAGACTAAAACTAGTTGAGCTTGATATCCAGGGATAAAAAAAATTACACTCATTGATCAGTGTGAATTAGTACTCCATATGCAATTGTTCAGAAAGCATTTGGCTGGTCTGGAAAACACAGTCTTAAGTTACAGAGAGTCTTACCAACAATAATACCTCAAAGAAGTAATTCCTAGGCAATACATTTTCTGGCATTCTTCTCTGCCATGGAAAGCATAACTTAGAGAGATGTTGTTCACACAGATTGACTGGTTTAAGATCAGTAGCTTAGGCAAGTACACATCTTTTCACTGAGAAATTAGCAAACATATATGCTCAAATTTGATTTCCAGTGCAGCATCAACAAATCCTGTCATTGTTATAAATTGGTTTGTGAACAAAACATTACAGGGCTAATTTAATAGTGATTTGAAAGGAAGGAAAAATATTTGTAAACAAACTGAACAACAGAAATGGATGAACTGTTTGGTAAAACAGGACACATCACCTTGCAGAACAGGACCCTCTCTAGAAGAGATGATGTGAATATCAACTTACATGTAATATGCAACTGCATTCACTGCTACACAGATGATTAAAAAGGTTTTGAGGGCTGCTACATTGTATTATTATAGGGATACAAAATCTACTTTAGTAGACTCTGGAACTCTAACACACTCATAGTCATACTCCATATGGACAGAAAAAGCCCAAAATCATACAACCCTCAAAAAACCATGCAGGAGTTACACAGTACCTTGAAAAATCAGAGTCTGAGAAAGCATTTTCATCCCTTAGGACATGAGTACCACTCCTCACAGAAAAGAGTCACATAGCCATGATGTTATGAAAAAGATGGAAATGACAGTTCACAAGACTATTAGTAAACAAATATCAAGAGAAAATAGGGGTCTTGATCTCTACAGGCAGCTACAGATATACCATGACTCCAATGAGGAGTTCACAGAACAATTATAGTTACTAAGTAATGAAGAGTAACATTTACAACAAGCATTTAATCTTGTTGCAAATCTGTATTTTACAGGTGAACTTACTACTGGGGGGAAAAAAGCCCTCTTAAATTGGTTCTTCTTCAGGTTAATTTTTGTGCATTCTCCTTATACTCCTTTTTTCTTTAATTTTTGAAGTTTGGTCACTAAAAATGTCTGTCTAGTTCACTGATCAAGTATTCACACTTTGTTAAGCAACAAAACCTCTTCATTATTCTATAGTGTGTTTCATGGAAGGACCTCAGCAGCATATATATACAAATGCCTCCATAAAGCAGGCAGAAAATTTGGTAGGAAATAGTTCTGTGCAAGCAGAAGTGGTGCTCAACTCTGATGTGAGAGTCATTCAGTTGAGGTGAATATGTGTATCTAGGACTCCTGCTCACAGCTGAGCAGAAGAAAACACAATAGGAGAATTTGAATTCAATTCAACAAAAATGGAGAATAAAAACCATAATAGAAGGTTTGCATAGGCTTAGTCATACAATATTTTGTCTACAGGTAGGTGATGTACAGATTAGATGGAATCATACAACCATATAGTATTTTATTGAAACAGGAGAATTATTTAAATTGTGTTTAATGCTGCTTCTTCAGACTATAATACCTGCGAAAATTGTTGTGATCTTTGAGATGGTGGATTTAATTCTAAAACTCTAATTTTTTAAGTAGGTAAAAATACACAGTGACGAATGTGATGTGAATTTGTGACCTCCTTATTTTATTCAGCTAGGAAACTAAGAAGGGAAAGTGCCCATGGAAGTTGTTCATTGTCTTAAATCACAGAATCACAGAATATTCTGAGTTGGAAGGGACCCATAAGAATCATCGAGTCCAACTCTTTAAGTGAATGGCCTGTATGGGGATTGAACCCCCAACCTTGGTGTTATTAGCACCATGCTGTAAAAGCTTGTATATTCTAAGAATTCTGGTTGTTCCTCTATTTAGACTACCTGTTTTTGTTTTGTTTTTTTTTTTTTAGTAATAGTACTATTTGAACTACTATTTTTTGCAATTCTCACCGTAACAAAAAGCAGTTCTCCTACTATTAATTATGTGGGCAAGAAACAGATCAGAATGTTCCGCACCCCAGATTTGTATACTCATTTTTAGGAAATGCCTCCCAAGCGTAAATTTAATTTATTGCAGACTTTCCTTTTTCCCTTTGGCTTTATGTCTCCTGTAGAAAGAATTGTAGTTTTAATATGAAGAACAAAATGTCAAACAGAAGAAAATAAAGAAGACTTACTTTTTTTTTTCCACCAAGAGGAAAGTTAAAAAAATCTCTTCTTATCAAGCGTAATAGAGAAGAAATGGTGTTATATAGGCAGAAAAACTTTCTCAGGAGAGAAATAAGGAAGAGAAATATTCAGTTCAGTTGGGTCCAAACTACAAGGTCTTCAAAAAGCAACCAGAACAACAAAAGCACCACATATTATTCATTGCAATAACATCACGTGCCAAAACATCAAGCCACTTCGGGAAAGAGGTAATTACAAACAATTCACTCTGACTTCCTAATCTATTTCTTTGTCTCACTACAGAGTCCAGAAAGCAGAGGCAGGAGAAGTAGAAAAGTTTCGCCAGAAGTTTATGTTGTTCCAAACATCATTCTGTCATTTCTTTGGCTATTTATGACCCTGTAAGGTCCAAACCAAGCAAACTGAAATATGATTTGTGCCGTTGGATTCTTTTCCCATTTTCTAATCATTCTAGAAAAACACTGCCACAGCTCCACTTTTTCTACCTCTACTGTCCTTTGGCTTGTCCCTTCCTTCCTTCCAGAAACAAACTCCTGCTGAAGCCCTCACTCTCTGTTGTTAGTCAAAGTAGAAACAAGTAGGAGTTTTCCACAACTTGGCTACTGGCAGTAAGGAAGAGAAAAAAAAGAAATCATTATTTCTAACCCAAAGGCAGAAATATTTCATATTAAAAGTCAAATAATCACATAATGAATTTTTAGAGCTACTAGCACTTTTTGTCTTTGGCCTTTACTGTACTGTAAGATTTAATCCTGTGGCCACCAGCTGTTAAGCAGAATATTTTACTCTGTTCCAGGGATATATCAATGTAATTAATTGTGATAAAAACCAGACCCATCCAACATGTTTTTCTGCCTTACTGTAGGATAAACTCTATCCATGTCAGTCCTTATAATCTTTATCTAATGTCTTTCCATCTTCAACTCCCATTACATCTATTTCACTGTTTCATTATTCATATAAATAAAGTTCTTCCTAGTTTTTAAACTTATACTTAATTGCTGCAATTTAACCCCATCATTTCTTCTCCTATCTAGCATGGATAGAAGAATAGATTATTTCTTTTCTTTTTATACTATCACTTCACAAACTTGAGCCATCAGGTCCTCCTTTAGTAATTTCTCTTGTAAAGGTATGTACCCCCAATTGTTTAGTTTTTTATTTCACAGGTCTGCTTTGTTGCTGAAATGCAATGCTTAAAATTGAATGCAGAACTCCAGCCTGGAGTACAGCACTGAGAAAAATTGGATAATTACTTCACCGTGTCTTACAAGCTGTATTTCCTCTTACAAGAGATAAAATGTTCTCTAGATTTTTTTTTACAACTTCATGGCTTTGGTAACCCCTGTGCAGAATGTGATACATGCAGACTCACAGATTCTTTTCCAAAGAAACAGTATTTCAGCAAGTTTTTTCTACAGCATATTTTTGCTGTCCATAATTTCTTCCTACGCCTAGCACCTTCCACTTGCTTCCACAGAGTTTTAACATATCTTTTGGTCCTTTTCTCTAATTTGTCAAAGCTGATTTTGAATTCAAAGCTTGCTCTTGAGTATATGGTTCCTCTTTCCCAGCTCTATATTATCTCAGACTTGATAAACTTGGTCTATGCTCTACCATCCAGGCTGATTAAAGAAAAATAGCAAAGAATAGATTCCAGGAGGGACGCCTGTGATTGCTTTGTCTTTTCACTTTGTCAGGGAATTATTGACAACGCACACAGTTATTCAGATAACTTTGTATGCAATTTACTACCAGTTTAGAAACTTAATCTAGCCCAAGATTTTCTAGCTTGCTTAAGAGAATATAGTGCTAGACAGTGCCTAAAGATTTGTTTAAGATTACATGACATTTGCTGCTTCTTGACAATCTCTAACAATTGTTGAAGAATTGGTTTAATGTAATTGGTTGCTGACCTACTGTTACTCATCCTTTTCTTGCTTTGCTACTGCTAACAAATAATTTTCTTGAATATTTGTTCCAAAGTTCTCTTAACCAAAGCTAAGCTGCTAAGATAGACAGTGTTCTTTTTTATGGCAAATTTAAATTTTGGTACTATGTTCCCCTTCTTGCAGTCTTTGTGAACATCACACACCCTTAGAAACACTCTTAAAGGAAACTTTTAATAGAGATTAGATTGCTTCTGGCCAGTGTTCTGTAAGTATCAAGATGCAGTCCATCACACTGTGCTCATTCATGTACTTCATGGACATCAAAGTCCTGAATAAGCTGAAATTTAAAGACTAGACTACTTTCACAATGAATGCTGATTGTGAAATGACTATCCTGAATCCTATGCAGGATAGTCATGCATCTGATAAAGAAGCTAAGAACAAAGTAACAATAGAGTATACTTTGCTATTTATTCAAAAAGTATTTTAATGTGCATTGAGAGATTTAAGTTTGTATTATATATTTTATGTAGTGAATTGAATTCCTGAAAAAATACACATGTGCATGACCTACCAAAGAAAGACTGTAGTTGTGTGTTGGGTCTGGTTGAGATGGAGTTGACTTTTTCGTAGCAGCCATATGGTGCTGTGGTTTGAATTTGTGACTAAAACAGAATGGATAACACATCAATGCTTTGGCTGTAGTTGAATAGTACTTGAACAGCACCAAAGCTTTTTCTGGTCCTTATTCTGCCACCCAGAAAGTAGGCTGGTAGTGGACAAGAAACTGTGAAGGGACAGTCAGGACAGCTGACCTGAACTGGCCAAAATGATACTCTCTACCACATAATGCTATCCTCAGCAACAAAACTGTGAGTTTTTTTCTTCAAATGTAGCCATTGTTTGGAGACTGGCTGGGCATGGGCCTCCTTGAGGAGAAAGTGATTGCCTTTCCATCACTTGCATTTTACCCATCTTTTCTTCACTTATTAAATTGTGTTTATCTTGACCCCTAAGCTTTTGTCTTTTATCTTTTGCTTTTCCTATTCTCTCCTTTTCCTGCTGGTGGAAAGTGAGCAAGTGGCTGTAGGAGTGTGTAGCTGCTGGCTGGGGTGAATTGACAACAGATGTGTTAAATGGAAGACTACCATACCCAAAAGTTCAGACCATGTTTTTATTACATGTATTGATTCCCAAAAATATCTCTAGTAAAGTAAATAACACAGAAGCTTAACCAGCAGAAAAAAAATGTTCAGCTATTTAAAAGTATGCTGAATCCTGTTCAGACAATAATTGCTTTATTGCATACAGTAAGGATAATTATTTTTGTACAAAGTAATTATACTATAATTTTTGGTTGATTCAGGATCATTAAAATAACAATATATAAGCTGTACAGTATGGATTTCACTTAGTCGATAGATTTCTAGAAATTTTCTAAAATACAGTGTTTTGATTACAATTACAGATGTTTCTGAACCACCATTTAGCTTTCATATCCATATTTGAGTTCTTTACTTAGTCCTGTAGGAACTATTGTCTAGCTTTACATGGAAAAATGGAAGCTCAATGAACAGGCAAGCCAATTATTTGTTAATGTTCCTAGTACAAACGATAGGACAAGCAAATCTTGCTAGAAGTATTGTTTTTTGCACAATCTAAACTTTACATTGAAGTTTTTCTGCAGATTGCACTTCAAGAAGCAACACCATTTCTGTGCATTCTTGTAGCTACAAGAATTCACGTATATATCAAAATGTATTTACTTCTCATATAAAGATGTGGATATTGAAAGTTTTTATCTGTGTATTCAGTGCTAGCAATATTTATGTCTTATGGTGTTCTATGGGTTTTGAACTGAGAATTTTGCTTCTAAGTTCAGACAAAAGGAATTCATCATCTACAGGCAAAGTGTTACGTACTTTGCCAAAGTTAGGTCTAAATTATTTAGCTAGAGAACAAGATTTTCTACTGTTCTCAGTACTTAGGTTGCAATTCAATCTCTGCAGCAGGTTTGCATGAATGCATAGATCAGCATTTTGCTAAATGATGTGTGAAAATAGTCACACACCTCAGGTGTTTAGATTTTTAAGTTCTATATTACTTTAAATAGATATCAGTCTACTGCTAAAGTTTTAATAACTCCTGTGGTGTACTGAATCCGGTACTGAAAGGCAGGTATTACACTGCAAAAACAACGTAGGAGGAGAAAAATGACAGATCTTAGCTTCTCAGTCATTGTAAGTGGATAGTTTTTATGCTTTGGGACTGTGTAGAGAAGCAAGGTAGCCAGCTCTTGTTACTGGTGAAAATTTTTAATATGTTGTTATTTAAACTGTCATTACTTGTTTCCTCTGATATCCATTTTATTGATGCTTTCCTGTGTGTAATGCTGAACAGTTAAGCTGATGACCTCCATAAGATCTTTTGTTCTTATGAGTTAAAGTATCAAAAATGTGCATTTGTAATTTTAACTATTTTTCATGCTACTTCCTTCAGAACTCAGTAATCAAATTCACATGGGCCTAATGCTTTGCACATTTTTACTGGAGTAACCTCTTTATTGTCTTTTCCAGCACAGCAGTGAGGTCTTTAACATTTTTGCTTTCTCTCAGGAAAATGTACCTGTCTCTGGGATGATATCTTCTGTGTTTTCTACCAGTAACAAGACCAAGAAATCTTTTAGCCCCTTAGCAGAATCAAGCTCCTTAGTTGCCAGCCTTCTGTTTTTCTTCTCAGTGATGCTGGTTTTTGCTTTTTTTTTTTTATTGTAAATTTAAGTTAACTAGTTCAAACACCATTAAATTTAGTACAAGCCTCAAAATTGCACTTTAAAAATTATGTTTTTAAAAAAGTAATTTGCTCACTACATTTACCTCTGATGTCTTCTTTGTTATCATATATATCCCTACAAAAGAGGCATCCCATTCTACACTATTGGTCATTAATCATTTATGTACGACATCCATGGAAGGTCCAATATTAGTCAGATCAGCTCCTCTGCAGTGGATCAAGCTATGTGGAATTACCCCATTTCAGTATATCATGTATATTTTTCTTATCTGATCTACAGGAATGGTGCTGTTGTGTGTTATTCATCTGCCACCACATTGCAAATGAACTTACTATTTACAAAAGGCAATTCACCTGTTAGCTAAGGTCATAGCTAATACAGGATCACATGTCTGAAGGTTTGACTTTATTTAGCAATTCATACATAATGCCTGTGATTGTAAAAACCATCAAAAAGTCCAGGAATATACCCCAGAGTAAGAGAAAAATGCTTGATAGGCTTCATTCTAACAATATTTGCACTGATGTTCATCCGGAGAAACTGCAATCATAGGAGGAGTCAGAATAACTGGAGTAATTCCAGCTTTATTACAAATTTATTATAATTTTTACAAGCATATATACGAAAAAAAATCTGGTATTGTGTTTCAGGTCAACACTGAAGGAGACGAGAGCATGAAGGAATTTTTTCACCACAATCTGCATCTGTTAACAGTAGCATACTTGCTTTATGGGAGTATTTTTTCACTTAAAATGTTAAACACAGACCCATAAGGCAGTTGGTAGACAATAGGATTTATGGCTTGAGCTACTATACTAAATTTCATGGTCTTCTAAAACCACACTGTGGATTATCTAATATTTCAAGTCACGTATTGTTTCTCTAACTCTGAATTTGCTAAGTTTTATTTGTTTTATCCACACTGGCAGCAGTACAAACAATAGAACACTTTTTTTATTATTTATACAATTTTTCAACCATCTGCACTCTAAACAATAAAGATTAAATGCCTTTCATTTTTTAGCCTAAGTAAAATGTCAAAGGCTAATTTTGTTTTTTGAACATCTGAAAAGTCTAAGCAAAAGCTTTTAGTTCACTCTTTTCAACATATTTATGGTTTCAGAAAAAAAACTGGGAGGAAATAAATAAGGTTCTTGGCCTCTAGCTTGAGACACAGCTTCTGCAAAATAATAACAATCATCCTTTAAAAAAAAAGTACAAAGAACAATTTACTTTTTCCCATCAGATCAAAGCTGGAATTTCAAACATTTGCAGGCAAATATTTTCCTGAATGTTTTGCAACTTTTAACTAGAGTAGTTGCTTTATTGTCTTTTTCATCGCAACACAAGGTCTTTGTAATTTTCCATGTGCAAAAACAATTTTTGCTTAGGACTGTGAGTTGGGCATTTAAGTGTCTTTCAGGAGCAATATCAAGCAGCAATCCATCCACATACCTGGCCCACTTTACAAATGAAGAAATTAAGACCAAAAAGGTAAGATCATTTCACTATGACGAAAAGAAAACATGAAAAATCTGTAGTTTCAAATATTTTCTTACCAAATTTTTAACTAATTTCTGTGAATATGAACTGTAGGTTAGTTTGAGTTACTTATTTGAATAGTATTAAAGACGTAAACCTGAGAGGATATGGATTGAAACAAAGTTGTCACATAATCAGAATAATGTGAAAGTTTAGCATTTCCTAAAAATACTCAGCCTTATCCAATAAATAAATAATTTTGATGGCGCAAGCCACTTCTAGAATTTTAGAAGAAACTTTAAGATTGCTTTCTTTAAATCTCTCTGTTTATTTTTTTGTGGTTTTGTTCAATAACATTAAAGAAAAGGTAATAATTTCCACAGAACCTTTACCACTCTGAAACCACGCTAAGAGAGAAAGAGGTTTTGAATAAATTAAAAAATATGCACAATGACTATTTAAAAGAGCTGTAGCCTATGATCATACTGGTGAAAAGCAAGAAAAGTAGCTATGTCAAGAGGAAGACAAGGCATTGGTATTAGGTTTGAGGCTCTTGACTTTCCTGTATCTGTCAAATAACTTAATTGGGGTAGCAACCAACTCAGAGAGAAGGGTGGATTGAAAGTTAGTCTCAGACAATCACTGTTCCCATGCAACAGTGTTTTCCACAGACACAAAACCTGCTGAGTCCCAGAAGCATTTATTGTTTTATAAAGCTGTACTGCTGCTTCCCATCAACTTTTTTTAATTATGAGTGATAAAACCTGAAGTTCCTCACAAAGCTCAGAAGTTTCACTTCTGCTTCCATTCCAGTAAAATCTGGTCTAGCTGCAGCTATAGCTAAAGTTCCAGGAATACACAGAAAATTAGTAAAGCTTAGTTAAGATGATGGCATTTTATAACAGTCATACATGTGAAAGAACACACAGCATTGCACTGCCAAGGAAGCTCACCCTGCATAGTGTTCCTTTAAATATATCTCTTTATATGCATAAAACCTCTCTTATTCTAAAAGTCTGAGTTATATGAACTGATATGAAAACCTGAGTAAAAAAAAAGAAAAATGTTTTCTTTTTGAACTTACTCATCTATTAATAAATTTTTTGCGCTTAATAATAGATTTTTAATAACAAATAATTACTTTAAAATATGATTACCGTTATCTATTTCTCACCATACTGTAAATATAGGAACTACATAAACTGCAGTGGGGTAACTTAGCACTTAGATGACTACTTAAGCTTATACTTCAAAAACTGGAAGCAAGGGGAGTTTTCCCATATTTTTCTATCATTTTTTTCTTTTAAAATATACACCTTGAACAACATATTAAAAAAACCCAAAAAGTTTGTGTTTTATTTGTGCAAATTCATGAGTGGATTTTGCAGTCTCAGTGTCTTCTCTAATTATTTCCAACATGATGTTTACTTCTGGTTATATAGAAGTACAGAATGCAGATCCCACCTACATTAGTCATGTTTTACAATTGAAATAGTTACCACTTACTGCCATTACTAAGGAGAATAAAGATAATTTTAAACAAATAAACTTAGGGATTGTTTTACAAAAATACACTACAAGATATAAGCAACCTCATAAGAGGACCTTGGAATTCAAAGGGCATTTAGCATTGACTGTAGTGGGTTTTGCATCTGGAAATGAATATAACACTTGAACCACTGACAGCAGTGGAAATGGCTTCTTAAAGTGTGCCACTGTATATGATAAGGAAAAGTTAAACCTAATAATAGAAAAAAGAAGATGCGGGACACAGAGCTTTATATAATGTGAAGATGGTTCACAGCTCTGTATTGAGATGGATCACATGTGCAGGGTTAATTCCTGAACTGGGAACAATTCAGTGGTGGTGGTGATTTTGAGAATCTCAGCATAGAACAAACAAACAAACAAACAAATAAATAAATAAATAAAGCCACAAAAGAAACAAACAAAAGAGTAGTAAACACAAAGGAAACACTGTAAAACTTGGAGAAAATATTCACTTACTGGTATCAGAGCTCATGAAATATGCTAAGTCATACCACCACCCTTAAAAGGCTATTTATCGCTTTTTAAGAAATAATAGAAAAAAATAAGGTAATATCAGCCCTCACAATTAGAAAAGTAGTTTAAATATTTCATTCCTACCTGCACAATGAATTAAACTTTTCTACCCTCATTTCTTACAAACAAAGATTCTTGAATTTTAAGATACATCTTTTAATATCCACTTCCACTTAACCCACTGACCTTATTAATGAAAAACTGCCTTGTTAAAAAAGTATCTAACAAGCTCTTCTCCGTTCAATTCAATGAAACTACACCAAGGGCATCAAGTCTTCTGCAAATGCTACATTAAGAGGTACAAGAGTTTACTTACTGGCCATGGCCAACCAGCAATCCAATAAGTTAGAAAGAATTTTCCAAACAAATAGCACTTGGTTCCCTAAAGACCTGTTGAAAATATTCTCTACACAGTATTTTCTAAATTTTCTTTCATACTTGAAAGACTCTGAAGTGTGTATGCCAGAGTTACAATGGGTACAGACTCTTTCATTTACGTATGTGGAAACTATCTTCTTCCAGGTTTTTATGTTTTAATATTACTCAAAGGTTTGAGGAGAGAAGAACTGAGAGCAACAAAAAAGTTGATAAAGTAGTATATACTTTCATATCTCTTCTTAAATACAATTTTTCATTTTGCAGGCCACCTTCTGTATCCTCTTTGTGTCTCTTACATTGTCCTTTATATAACATAGGTAATCTTTTAAAACTAAAAGCTCTACCAAATCACTGCTGCTATGAATGAAAACAGACCCAACCTATATATTCCATTATTAACTGAACATAAAATTCTTTCCTGTTTGCTCTTTTTGCCTGTGAAAGTGCTCTCAAAAATGAGCTAACTTTTTTTTATATATATATATATATATGGCATACATTATTGATATTTTGACTTGTAAAAGAATGGAAGAAAGAAAATAAGAGTACTAAGAAATATAATTTAACCAGTTACTATGAAAACCCACAGATAAAATTGGTAACTAAAATATAGGACTTTTTTTCTATTCAGGTAGTTCAGGAATCCTGAATCATTCACACATCAAAATTCTCACATGAAAAAGAAATTAAAAATCAGTGCACTTTGTGCTCAATAAAAGAAATGGGGGCATTTGTCTGCCTACATTTCTTCTGGATTTATATACAGCATATACCAAAGACACTATTTCTGCTTAAATCATCACAATACAACTGTACCCCCACAGAAAGTACACAAATAAAACACAGAAATCAAAGACTAATACAAGATTTGCCTGCATAATTCAGATTATTGTCTATGCTGCTGAAGAAAGTTTTGTCTGCATAATTCAGACTATGCTGTGGAAGAAAGCACATTTCAGAACTTTCAGCTAACATCAGAAAATTTGCCAAAAACTGCATTGACAGGTGACAGCACTCTTTTTAAAAAACTAGTAGCCCAACCCCTTTTGTGACAATAAAATACAACAGCTAGTATAACTAACTTTTTTTAAAAGTTTAATGTTTGGATAATAAAAGAAATACCTGTTGGATTTTTCTATATTGCAGTATATGATGATAGCAGGCATTAGTACTGATGAAGATCTTATGTCTTCAACTGGCCTACAATTTCATAACAAGGCATGATTTTTCTGAACACTGTTAATTGTAAAACAAGATTTATTTCAACATGTATGATGTGCTTTGTTTTCTGTTTTGTCTTACTGTTTTAATTGTCCAATTAGTTTAACAGATCATAATTAAATTCATATTTGAATATTGACAGTTCCAACTTCGACAGATTTCAATTTTGCTTCATACAAATATTTCAACTGCTCTCCAAGAAGCAGGAAGCTTTTACAGTGATCAGAGTAAGAATGTCTCAGTCCAGTTACAGCACAATATATGTATTTGTACACCACAAGAAAATGTGTTGCACTATTTCCTCTCAAAAAGGAGATCACAAAGCGCTTTTATTTCTCAAGCTAATTTATGAATGAGTGGGGTATTTTAGAATAGCTTCTTCAGACAGAGCATTTGCAATAGATTAAACCTTCTGTTTCCTGATCCAGTGCTTAAGTAATTTCAATGACTTTCCTCAACAGCTCAAATTTGAAAAATCAGATAATTGATTCCTTTTCTTTTCTTCAAGAATTAGCATAACTCTGTCAGTTTTAAAAAAAAAAGACTTTCAATTGTTTTTGCTGAGTAACTCTGATCATGTCATGTATCTATCAGTTGTCACACTTTCAGCTTTCCTCTTTTATAGAGAGTCTCTCATTTGATCACAGTGTCATTTTGGAACACTGCTAGTATGCAGCAAAGAGGTTCAGTGTTTTGTTTTTATTCCATCCCATGATTTTCTAAAAACCCACACTGATAGATTCTAATGCAACTATCCTCACATTCACTTGTGAAAAGCATGTTTAGTAGGAAGAACAACTTCCAGATTTTTCTGAGACATACAGCATTCTCTTCTTAACAGCTGTTTGACATGTTCATTAACAATCTTTCTGCTTGGACACTGGTAGATGTGTCCAGCTGATTTGTAATTTCACATTACACTGTGCAATGTGTCTGTATTGGCAACTGATTGCCTTCGGTGAGGGCAAAATGTGACTCAGCAGCCTTTAAAATCACAAGTTTCTTTTTATACAACTGTATTAGCATTGTAAACACTTCTGGAAGGTGTGCTGTAAAACTGACAAACTTGCCACCCTCAAATAATTTCAAGCTTAGTAGGATTGCATTTATTTCTGCTTCTGCTGCTACTTCTGCATTCCCAGGTTTCATACTTTCAGTGAAGAAATGTGATTGAAATGCATAAATTTGGTTCCTCGTTTTCTACTGAGGTGCATCACAGCCTTAACTTTAATCTTCTTTCACAGATTTCTAGGTCAGAAATATTCTTCCATGGTAGCTTGTGACATGGAATTATCTATAATGGTTAAAATCTGATAAAGCTCATCTATAGCTCTTCTCAGCTAAGTGATTACAGATGTGCCTTAGGTAATTTAAAATGCTTAATAGCATGTATTCTCAGTCTTTCTTCTGCGAATACTGAGGCATGACTAGTAAGATAAACAAATTCAGACTGCTTTCAGTCAGCTCATTAACATATCAGAGAAACAATCTGGTAATGCTCTAATTTAACATTTATTTCCCAGGTCTGATCATCAGCAAACAATTGCAAACACCTGAAATAAACTTATCATATACCATTCTTGAGTCCATACACCAGAGAGTACTTTACTTTTCTAGTTACTGTTTAGTCTTCTAGCCTCCACACCTGTGACTAGTCAAACTTACAGTATAGGCAAGACTTCCCATAGACCTTCAACGATGGAAAAAACTTTTATTCCATTCAAACACAATATCTCACTTGTAATTTAGAGTCTTTCTCAAAACTTTGCCTCCTCAAAAACACTGTACCTCGGCTGCATGTATGGAGATTTTCCAGGTTCTGATTAAGCCATAAAAAGGCTACTTTGATCTTCATAGTGTCCCCCCTAAAAGTACAGTTTCTACTACGATTTTATTTAAAATTCTTAATTATACAATAAATTAATGTATTTTAGGTATATCTTTACATATACAGAAGAAACTACCACATTTCATAAGCTGTGTCAATATTCAGCCCATTTTGCCTATGACAAAAAATCTATGATGCTTGTTTAGCATCTTTAAACATGTTGCAGTCTGCTCTGTGTGTTTACTTGGGGCTTGATTTTATTAACAAATTGATAGTGCATAAAGTAAAAGTTATATCTGCAATGGTGAAAACATTGTAAGTATGGAAGAAAGAGGAAGTAGGCATGGGGATGATGTACCTGTTGCATATGTTATATTGAGCCTTTCTTAAACAGAATTTTTATCAATGCTGTAAAAATTAACAGGCTTGGACCTTTCTATATTTTTGGCTCCTTTGCACACAAGGTTTATGCCAGAATGAATAGATTGGCACAGGGTTGTGTTCAGTTGAAGGCAGCTCTGCAATTAACAAAATGATATAACCAGGTAGTTGAGCCGGATAAACACTGGTGATACTTTAAGAACTTTTTAAAGACACTAGAAAAGCTGAGAGAATTGGGATTATTCAGCCTGGAGAAGAGAAGGCTCCAAGTTGATCTTACTGAGACCTCCCAGTACCTAAAGGGGATCTACAAGAGAGATGGAGAGGAATTTTTACAAGGGCTTGTAGTGACAGGATGAGGGGGAATGGCTTTAAACTGAGAGACTAGGTTTAGATTAGATATTAGGAAGAAATTATTTACCTTGAGAGTGTGAGGAACAGGTTGCTCAGATAAGTTGTGGATGCCCCATCCCTGGAAGTGTTTGAGGCCAGGTTGGACAGGGCTTTGAGTAACCCAGTTGAGTGGGAGGTGTCCCTGCCTACAGCAAGGGGGTTGGATCTGGGTGATTTTTAAGGTCCCTTCCAACCCAAACCACTCCATGATTCTGTAATTCCATGATCTTTTAAAAGAGGTCTCAGCTCTAGTACTGTGTGCAGTTTTGGGCACCACTATATAAGGAGGATATTAAGCTATTGGAGAGCATCCAAAGGAGGGCCATGAAGGTGGCAAAGGGCCTTGAGGGGAAGCCGTATGAGGAGCAGCTGAGGTCACTTGGTCTGTTCAGCCTGGAGAAGAGGAGGTATCATGGTCCTACAGCCTCCTTACAAGGGAAGCACTGATCTCTTCTTTGTGATGACCAGTGACAGGACCAGAGGGAATGGCCTGAAGTTGTGTCAGGGGAGATTTAGGCTGGGTATTAGGAAAAAGGCTCTTCACCCAGAGGGTGAACAGGCTCCCCATGGAAGTGGTCACAGTACCAACCCTGAGAGAGTCCAAGAAGTGTTTGGACAACGCTCTCAGGAACATGGACCATCTTGGAGAGGGTCCTGTGCAGGGCCAGGAGTTGGACTCGATGATCCTTATGGGTCTCCTCCAGCTCAGGATATTCTATGCTTTTATGATATATATCTGACAACTAAAATGATGCATCTGGGAAAAACTTCATCTCCCTGTCTATATGGTATTTATCAGAACTCATTTTAAAAAAACCCTGTATTATCATCTGTAAATCACAGTATTTCATTGTTTATTTTAAGTTAGCACAATAACTGCCTGAGATAGTTAGAATTTTTTTTTTTTATTTAAAGGCCACATCTGATTTAATATTGTATTGCTTCACTAAAATCAATAGACCGACACCAATTTATAAGATATAACGATGCATTAATTTCAATGGGAGGGGGGAAGATTTATTGTTTTTCAAGTGTAAAAGGTATTTCAAAACTATTTTAAAATCAGAATCCGGCACCTTTTTTTGTGGGGAAGATATTTTTTTTTTGCAAGTCTATTGCAAAAAAATGGAACATTAGTTCTATTTTAAGCTTATACCACATATTTAGTTGAAAATATTCATAACTTGATTTGTAGTGGACAAAATGTGATCATTTACATCAGATTTACCATTGGATTAACATTAGACAGACTTTGCACTTATATATGCTAGTTTCCTAAATAATGAATATTGGCTGCTAAAATTTTATTATCTCAACTTTACTAGGTTTTCAGCAGATGATAATACGAGCTGCAGAACTGAAATCAAGAGTTAGATTCATATCTAACATTTAATGGGCTTTGATGAAGATTTCCCCAAATTGTCACATGATGATAGTATCTGTCTCAGCTTCCCAGTTGTGCCTTTTTCACCTTTAGTGTTAGTTAGCAAAAATATATGTTCAAGAATAATCCATACCATTCTTGAACTTACATTTCAGAAGTTAAAACTTTTGTAGGTAAATCCATACCTGACAACTGAGAGCGTCTTAAAACCAACAACTCATAGACCCTCAGTGACTTAGACATAAAGCTACAGACAACCTTAATAGCCAAGAATCTCCATGATCAAGATCTAGCATTTATTTGAATATGGTTTCAGCTTTCGTTGCTAGGAAAATGTTAACTTTTTTATTCAATAGTCTACATCATCCCAGGATGTAATTAAAAATAGTCTATTTTATTACACGTAGTAACATCAATCAGCATGAAATTAACAAATTAATTTCTTTCAAAACTTTCTTATTCTACAGTAGAACCAAAATATATTTTTTTTAGGCTATTTAGAAGGAATCTCATTTTTTCTGTCCATTTTAAAGTCTGCAGCAAGCCACTGGGAATCTGATAAGATGGCATGAGATAAAGTACAGAAATTACATACGCTTCACCTTGTGTCACGTCAGTTGACAACTGCACTGTTCACACCATTCTTTTTCTAAGATCAGCATGTGCATGGATATCATTTGGCTAAAGCTCTACCTTGATAAAACAGTGTGTTAGTGGGAAAGATGGATGTATCCTTAAGATTTTTTCCCCTTAATCCTTTCATCCATCCATCCATCGATCAATATACGATGGCTATAGCCTATAATTATAGTTCACATACTTGGAATATTTTTTGCAAGAGGACATCCTATTCTGTAGCCGCACCAAGAAAAGAAAAATTATCTTAGCAGTAGCTTGGTACTCAGCCATGACTTATGCATCAGTATCTAGAATGGGAGATGGATAGATTTATGCGAGTAATTAAAAGTTATTTTATATATACATAAGAGATATATAGTTCTATATATCTTCTTAACAACCTGGTATTTTCTGATTAATTTCTCATATTGTGGATTCATGAGGTGGAAAAGATTCAAATTGTTCACAAAAACCCCCAGCCTAAAAGTGTAACTTATTTACTGATGAATTATGTGCTGCTTTAGTTTGCTATTGAACCATGTCTATCTGGACTAGTTGTCCTCACTTTAAAAATCTTGCATGAAGTTGTTTAGGGAAAAAACTTTTCTACGTGGTGTTCTGACAATAAGGAAGAGAATTAGAAGACGCCAGCAAGTATTTGAGCTGTCTAAATACTATTGTATTCATTGCCAGAAAAAAAAAAATGAAATGGCCTCTAAATTGCTTCCTCTAACCAAAATCTGTAATCCCTGGTACTACTATGATGGAAAGTCTATAGATCTATAAATTATTTAAAATGTACTTGATGGTATTTAAATATCTAAGAAAGCTTTCTTGATTGTTAAGAAGTATGTTTAAGAAAAACAGGATAAAAATAGTCAAGGTACTTTCATTTAATTGATTATTTGAATTGCTGTTTAACAATCACAAGTTTTAGTTACCAATAACTGCAGAGAAAAAAATTAGTAGATTGTCACGGAAATTTAGAAAGTGCAAACTAAAAAAAAATGCCTCTACTTTCAAGTACCATTCAAATATATGGTTTCCTAAAAAGCAGACTAAATTGCAGAAGTTGTTATAACTTCAAGAAATATCACAACACTGACGAAGTAAAAGAGAATAACTGACAGATGCTTTGTGTGAAGTTAATCTGTATGAGAGGTAAGGTTGATCTGACAGAAGCAACAAATGCAGAGCAGAAAATACACCATTCATCCTTAACATTCTTCTTGAAGGCTGGATACACAAGAATGGTTGTCTACTCAGAAAAGCACAATTTCTCCGTGCCATTTTGTTTGGCCAAAAAAGGCAAACCCATCTCAAATCAAATTTTAAACCATCTTTCTGCAAAACATAAGCTGCGTAGCTACAGACAAAAGTATTGATGAAGTATTGTATTGATCAGCTACATTCTGTGCATGTACAAGTGTTTGTTTATTTATAGTGAGTTGATATTGGTAATTGAACACAGCTGGCCAGTAGCTTGTTTATACCCCCAAGCTCTGGCCTATCAGGTAGTATGTTTAAAAGTGATAGCTATATGCATTTCTGACTAAAAAAAAACCCCAGCTGTGTAGGTATAGTATACCTACACGTGGGTAATTTTTCTGTTTGTTATGATGACAATTTCTAACAATTTCTAACAATTAATTTACACAATATATTGAAAATACCAAAAAATATGTAGAATCTTGCTACACTTTGCACTTCTTCAGGTGCAAAACTATGTTCTGATGAAAAAGTTTAAACTACTCAGCAAAATCATGCAGAACTTCTCAAATGCTGTTTCACTGAACTTATATATTGTAAATATAGAGATATAAGCTAATACCAAATTCATATGTAAGAGAAATGCTGTTATGATAATCTTTCACTTTTTGCTTCTACAAACCCTGAACCAAGAGAGGACCAAGGTGACATATAAATTCAATACCTTGCAATAGCCAAGACTAAGATTTATGGATATATATTTTAATGACATTCACATTCTCTAATGTGAATTTAGATTTTTGATACCTAACAAAGCAAAGAATCTAACAGTACTGTACTGAACATTTAGCACTTTCTAGAACAGAAATAAGATTCTCATCAATACATTGTACAGATGAGCAACAAGCTGAAACAACACAAAGAGGAGACAATTCACCACAGCTGCAGGCATATTGAATAAACTATTATCTATTTGTTCAGCTGCATCTATATTCCCTTACTCACTAAATAGGCCATATTACTTACTAATTACCTAATTGGTATTTATGGCCTATTTATGCACATAACTATCTTATGGATAATGTACGTATTTTCTTTAGAACACTCAGAATCCTGCAGTTTTGTCACTGAAACCAGGTGACCTACTTAGCTAACAAGGCTTGTCCAGTCCATATAGTACAATCTATTCAGTTACAGAAAACACAGCACAGCAGTTCAGACAGCAATTAGAGAACAGGTGATTTTGTCTATCATGTGAATCTCTTTTAAGGCTGCAAATTAATTTAATTTTAAGAAGATTCTAGAAATTTGCCTCAAAATACAAAAGGCTTTTGCTTAGAGACACAAACTAGAAAACTAACAAGTACAAGCACATAATAACCACGAACTTCTACTCTCATGGGAAGATGATCTTTCTGCATCTAATTGTGGTTTTGATACCAGCTGTTCATTACTTCTGCATTTCAAGCTACTATCTTGAATACATGAACGTAGCCAGAGAGAACTGCAGAGAAGTCATTGTATTGCTGGCTGTTCTTTCCATGAGTGCTTACAAGACAAAATTCTCTGAGTGGAAAATTACTTTTTTGAATGGTTACTAGCACCATTTGCCAAGTACTTAAAGGAAACAATTAATCTCATGGCATTCATAGAGTATGGTAAATTATGAATGCATTTTTGTTGCATATATTCTCCTGTAAGTGCTACAGGTTTTTATTAATTTATAACTTTCTCAAATGTTTGTTGGTTTGGGCCAAAACTATCCATGTATGTCATCAGCTCGGAGATGAATTTGATCTTGCTAGCTTTTTTTTTAAAGTTAGCACAAGTTTTATGCAGACTTAAGAACAGGCTCAGGTGGCTTTTGGTAACACTCATATTGAGTATTTTTCATAGTTCTTTAGTTAAAGGAAACTGAACTTTTTTTTAATGAGGTAAATAAATAGATGAGTCAATGCAAAACAGATTTTGAAGGACATTTAGCAACAGAAGTCCACTAGTTCAACCAGAGTTTGAATTAAAATAAATTATGCACAGCTATTACATGGCTTAGGGGAACACTCCCACTTTAGGATCCACAATTTTTCTGTTACTACCATGTTGTATTAAAACTGAACAAATGTATAATATCTATTTGTATTTAAAATTCACGGAAGCTCACAAAATCCAGTAGTGCAGCTAAAATGAGCTTATTAAGATTTCTATTTGTTCCATTCCTGTTTTTCTCAGCTACTCGTCAGCACTACAAGCAGATGGGCATTGGCAATAGTGTCTGTAGATTAGGACAGTTGGACTTTCAGTGGTATTACAGAGCAAAGTAGAACAGCTGGGCTGACATTTGATGATTCAAAAAAATGTGTGAAAAATTATTACAGAAATGGGACTCAAGCTCTACATATGCTGCACCATCCACATTTATGCAGTTTCTCCAGCTTGTAACCCAAGTAATCTAATTTTCTTTCTGAAAAGAGAATCCATAAATATTTTATTTGCAAAAATTATTTCTGTGAATCTGAGCCCTTGTAAGTCACTGGACCTATTTCCATTGACTTCAACAGAGTCTCAGTTATATTGATGATGAACATTCAATATGAAAAGTTTTAGACAAAACCCCAAACAGTCAAGGTTATACTTGTATAATGTTCCCTACCCTTTCCCACGAGTTGAGATGTTACCTGAACATATTAAATATTAAATTTCTGAAATATTTCTGAAATAATTAATATTCTGAAATATTAATATTTCTGAAATATTAAATTTCAGAAAATGGAAATTGATACATTAACAGATAATTCATTTCTCTTTTTTTATACAGTCAACTGCAAAGATGCAAGTCTACTTTCAAGTTCTAAAAGTTCCTTTATCGCTGTACTGTGTTGTCTCTCTACACAATATTCCAGGAGTGTGTAAAAGTCCACTGGGGGGAAGCACCATCCATGCACTTAGAAGAGTTAATTTCTTTTTTAAAGGATTACAATCAAAATATGCAGTTTGTAAGTAGACAAGGGATGGGGAGAGAAAACAAAGCACAGAAAGAAGTTAATGGCCAAGAGTGCAGAGAACAGATTCTCATGACCCAAGCACTAAGATAAAAAATGCGTGTTAATCAATTTAGGAATGTGCTCTGGGTTTGTGTTTGTGCATTCATACAGATTCTGCAGTGATTAAAACCGTGGCTAACCACTGACAGACTGAAAATATAATGGCAGTATTGATTAGAAATATGGAACACTGTGTGAGGAATAAGCCAAACACAAACTTTCTCATTTTAAATCTTAGGCATCTGGTTAGTCACTAATTTAAACTACTAACATCCCAGAAATCTAAGAAAACATATTTGTTAATCATCATATCTGCAGAATGTTATTTGATTGTCACAACCCCTTATTTGAACATATATGTATTTCCCATGCCTTGTTTTACTTGCACAAGATCTGCCTATGGCATAGCTCAAACGTTCAGAGAGAATGACTGTTGCTATGTACATTGTTATTTCAGGTCATATGTCACTTGCTTCGATAGAAGAGGTTGCTAATTAAGCAATAACAATTAAGGTACAGGGCATTTCCCACAGACTAATGACCAACTAGGAGGAGCTGTGCCAAGGGCCATTAACCCCAGCCAGTCACTCACTGTGATGGGACAGATTTCTTTGAAGAATATCAATGTTTTAAAATAACAAGGATGACTCTGGACATAACAGAAATATAAACAGGAATGAATCAAATTAAGTACATTATGAAGATTTGTGTAGTGAATTCCAGGCCTCTTCCATATTCTGGGTAGGAGAGAAAAATGGATAGCAAGAAAATAGTATACCAAAGAATACTAAACGCCATTAAGTGCTCAAGCTTCTCTAAACTGCTCTCTTCACACTATCTTCTTGTATGTTTGTTCCTCTGATGACAATTTTTAACTTTGGTTATCATCACAAATACTAATAATTTAGCAAAAGCTGGTGCCTACTACTATTCTTGGTAAAAGGTCTACACTTAGGAGAATACAAAGAAATATTTCAGTGCTTTCTTTGTACTCTATGGTACTTGATGGGCAGATCTGTGAAACTCTCAGACCTGACAGCAATTCTTTTCAGAGATACAGAAGGAGGTTACAGACCTGGACTATGAAGCTCTTCAGCCTTTTTCATAACCTTTTCGGTAAAACATTTCTGAAAGGGTCTAGTTGAAAGCAGAGCTACTAATCACTAGCCTGTTTGCCAATTATTGTTTTCTCAAATTAGAACAGCTTATCTTTTTATTATCCCTGCAAGAGATTCTCTGCTTTCCTCCATACAGTCAATTCTTCTCTGCACCAACCATTAACATCTCCTTCATTTAACATTTATCCACAAATAACACTCAACAGAATAAAGGAGGGAGACACCCAGAAGGCATACTGGAAACTAGCTAAACAGATAGGTGCAAATCATCAATTAATTTTTCCCTTCCACAAGTACCTTACTGCTTAAGGCTCTCATCCACAGCCACCTTTTTCTCAACATTGCTCCCCTCATCTGCTAGAGGTTTTCACTTCTTTAAATATACTGATTCAATTAATAAGGTTAGATACAAAGCAAGCATTACAGTTTTCTGTCTTCAAGGTGAAATAAGCAGCTGTATTCAAGACTATTTTTAACTAAATAAACTTCTCTAAGGAAAAGGAATATGACTGCAAAATCCCTTTTTGAAATTTATGAGTTTTCAAGATTCTTTTTCTCTATTATATTTCTCCTGATTCCCCCTAATTTTTACTCATAGTATAAAAGATCATATATAAAAATTTGGAAAAAAATTAGAAGATATGAAGCAGCTGCAATACATGAAGAAACATCACTAGTTTATTGGAAAAAGATCTGGAAATGCATTCTTTAATTATAGTGTTTGGAATATGACCAAGTGTTTCAGAAACGTCCCTTTATCACCTGGAAGAGTTTGCTGTGGACACAGTGTGAAAATTACCACATTAAGTAACTTGAAAAGCTCAGTTGATTAACAGGTGACCTTTAGTCTCAGTGCAAACTATTGTAATTGCAGAACTATCTTTTTAGCAAGGCAAGGCTAGTAAGTTAAGAAAATAATCACAGATACAAGCGATTAATACTTTCAATATAATGTATTATTTCCTTATATGCAATTTTTTCCACATTTCTGATTTTCCACATTTTCTGTCATTTTGTTTTAATAATGTGTCAAGAAATTTCTAAAATTATTCTAAAGCTTCTGAATTTTCTTGTAGAAGTAAAATACTTCCAATGTAACATGAACCTCCATACTATGGCTCTAACCCACAAGCTCAAATTTCAGTTTTGTATGCACACCTGCATTATGTTTGCACTGCCTAAATTATTACATAACAGATGTAATAAGGCTCATCTGAAATTACTAAGAGCAATTAAAGCAATAAAGTATAAATGTTAAAGAATTCCAAAGAATTTCATCAGAAAGAACCAGCACCTAGAGCCTTCCTTTTCACTTTTTTCTTCATTTTGCTTTGTAATGCCTCTTTTCTCATTGGTTTTCCATTAGTCTTTTGGGTCATTTAAAATGATGGCAACAACATTTAATCTTGAGCTTAAAGACAGATCATATTTTCTCTCTAATGCAATATTTGTTTGCTATCCTAGGATTTGTCTCTGTAACTGTTGCTCATCAAATGTGTTCTTCAAGTTGATGAGAATAATGAAAGAAACTGTGGAAATTTGAGAGTCCACTTTTAATTACTCTAAAACAGCAGCTAAAGTTTCCACAGAGATCAGGGCTTTGTTATGCTTGGTAGAACTAGTTAGAAAAGTGCCTTTCTGAACTCAAAGAATGTTAAAAATCTTAACTTTTTTTAGGCCATAGGAAACAAGCAGAACTCAAATAAATTAAAAAAAAGGATACTATGGAATATTGGAAATGACTGTAAGAATAGGAAAAACCTATATTCAGTGCCAAGAAACTTCTACAAAGCATGAAAACGAAGGAGAATTATGTCTGAATTATTACTGAGTGCTCAAGATTCAGATTCTTCTGTCTAGAGGATTTAATAAGTAGAAAATTAAATAACTAAAAAAAGTTTCTGACAAGGTTTGTAGAGATTCTTACCTCTCTATTTTGCACATGAACATTTATGAAAATCCACCAAGTGATTGCACATAAAGTATGGCATTTGATATTCCAGTTGAATAAAACGAGGAACTATTTGAATATCTCCTGCTGATTCACCTGAATTTTTCAAGCTCTTCTCAGAAAGAGAGGCAGTTGAGAACTTTTGTTTTATTTTTTGAAATCCTCTATCATTTTAACCATATAACACAGGCAAAAAGCAGGAAAAGAAAGAAGGAAAGAAATGAAGGAATAGAAAATATTTTCTTGAAGAGCAGTCTTCAACGAGATATTCAGCACTACACAAAATCACACACACCAAGTAATTCTTTGAGCTTGATCCTATAGTCATATGTGCCAGCATAAATCCTGGAAAATTACACCAGGAAAGAGACTGTCTTAAAGTAAAACAGATGCTCATCTCTAATGCAATAATTTTGTTTTGCCAATTATAGTTGTGTCAGTGAGAAGACAACATAGTCACTGAATTTTCTGAGTACAATTTCACTATTATTTATGGCTGATTATTCAACCTGGCAGCTAGATCTGTCACTTTTCTAAAATCTTTTCATAATCACACTGAAGACAAGAATATGATTAGCTGAATGCTAATTATTTGGGGGGATAAAAAAGTTGAGAAGAATTTTTTTTTTCTCAGAAAGTACAGGTTCATCCAAATGAAAATTTCTGTGAAAACTGAAGTAGTTTCAAAACACTATCTTCATTTGAATTTGGTTTTTCTTTATTTTTAGTTTATATTGTTATGCATAACATTTTAGATCTTTGAGAATATTACTTCTCAAAGTTATTGATAAAAAACAATTTGCTATTATCAAAATCAAATATTTTAATATTTCTACCTCTGAATTACGTTTGTACAGAATATATCTATATTTTCCTCAGGACAGAAACCTTTTCCATAGAGAGATGCTAAAAAAACACAGGGAAACTTAAATCAGTTTACCATCGATACTGAGCTATCAATTAATCCAATATCAAACATTCAAATACCTAGCCCATAGATACTAAGGAAAATAAATACATCATTTTCTTCAAACTTAGTTATATTTGGCTGCCCTTGGGGTTCACAGTTGTATTAAAGTCTTTCTTCTCTTACTTTCAGCTCTATATTCTCTAAATCAAGAGGCAGTTTCTGACTGGTACTTTAGGCTCCCTTACAATATGTGTTACATAAGAAGCCTGACAGACTTGGCTCATCTTTACATTTTCAATTTTAGGGATTACTTTGTTTAGCCACTTATGCTGCAGTGATCTGTGGCAGCTCTGTGGATTTTCTGAGTTGGCCATAGAACACTGATGGTGCTGGTCTTAGTATTTTTCAAAGCACTATTAAAAATATAATAATTTCACTGTCACACTGTTTCGAGCAGCACTTATAGATCCTCATCTAGAGAGAATGATGGTGACTTGGCACATTACTATTTCAGCTTAACACTGGAAGAGGTTACTAATTATACAATACCAATTAAGACATGGGGCTTTTCCTGGAGATTAATGACCAGCTAGCAGGAATTGTGTGCAAGGCTTTTAACCCCAGCCAGTCACTCACTGCATTGCAGCAGAATCAGATGGCATTCTCTGAAGGATATTGCTTTTCAGAATGAGAAACACGGTTCTGCATAAAAGTGCAGGGCTTTTTTGCTCACCTACGGGTATATCTAGTAGCAGATAACGAAGCCACAAAGTAATTAATGAAAGGCAGGTGCATACAGAAAGGAAAAAACCCACACACCACAATACCCTCCCCCCCAATACAGCTAAGTATAGAAAAACAGTTGAATGCTCTACCATGAATTTTAACTACTTGAATTCCTTTTAGAGATAGGATCAGATCTTTCACTGATTTAAATCACAACATCACTGACAAATAAATTAGCATTTTTAATCAGAACTAGCTCGAGTATTTGCAGGGAGTCCCCCACTCATAGCCATTTATCATGTGCTGATTTAGGTCTTGAATGCATCATAATGTGAGAAACTCTTTTCTGTCTGAATGAAGTTGAAGCACAAGCCTCTCATTAGTTCATGCTCCACCTCATTGGAAAGTGGGAAGCTGAACCTATGTGCAGAGGGAACCTGATACTTACTCCCCACAAAATTGCTCAGCAACACTGGAAAACCCCCTTAGTTACTGTTCTTCAAAAAGACAGTGATTGAAACCACCCTATCACTGCTACTTGGACTTCTAAACTATCCCACAACAGTGCCTCATCCTTATTCACCTTTCCTCCCTTTGCAATCTACACCCAGTCGTGGCCTGAGTCCAGTCGTGGTCCTTCACTCCTATTCCTATTAATTTCTTTTCCTCTTCTATCTTGATTTTCTTTTTTTCTTTAAACTCAAAATAGGTATCTCTCTTCCCAGCAATATTTCTATAACAGTTTGACCTATGGCTCCAAAATAAATAACCTACACTTTTCTGGCTGTGAAAGTAAGAGTTTTTTAGTAGCAGATGGACTACTTGGAACTAGTGCCAAGAGGTGTCCAGTTGACTTGCTGCTGCTATGTAAGAGAGGAAAATGGAGTGGTGTTTCTTTGAAGTTTAAAAAAAAATGAAGTTGAAGTTTCTGAAGGTCTGAGATATTAACTACCATATGAGTCCAGACTCCCTTATTTGGGTTTTCATGACCCTTTTGGAAGTGAGGACCTGAGTGAACTGCCAGCCAGGATAAACTCCTCATTTCTTCCTGGTTCCTCCATCCCAAGGTGTGCCTGGGGCAGCAGAGGGAGAAGGACAGAAGTCATGCCAGTCTGCTGCCATTGTCAGGGGTCCTCTCTGATGATTTGGCAGGAGGACATCCCTGAACATTGAGGTAAAGTTCGGTGCCCCAACCAACACGCTGGTCATGCCATTCTTTTTCCACAGCTTACGGTGGTACAATTACATAACATGGCTTTCTAAGTAAATAAGTGAATCAGAAAAGGAGACTGCTGCAATCTTTTAATGTCATCTTGTTTATGCAAGTCTCTTCTGCATGGCAACTCTCTCACAGTCCAGTCCCTTGGCCAGTAATGGGCAGTTTGCTTAGCTGAGACAGAATATTAAAGCCCAGTGCAGCATCTACACCTGTGCACACACAGCCATTCCACACACCACAGGCCGTGCCAGCAGCGCTGGCATTACAACAGCCCAGGCAGCTGCTGCAGGCCTGCTTCCTGCCCAAAACTGGAACAGCAATTTGTGTTTGCCAGGTTTCCATTTATCTACCGTGAGAAGGTCCTGCCTGCTGAGGAGCAATTGCATGCAGCCCAGGCTTATGCCACAGCTGTCCTGGCTGCTCTTTTCACCACACAGGCATTGTGCCTCTGCTCTCACTAATCCCGAGGGCCAGGCTGTCCACGGCACATTACAGATTTTCCTGTGGGTCCCCTTTAACAGCACTTCTGCCATGGCCCATGTTGCCCCTCTACTTTCCATCCTGACACCTCTGTTGTCACCGCTGTGATGTGCTGCCGCGGTGATGCTGCGCGACGAGAGGAATTCAGCTGACCCACCGCCACACCATGTCCCAGCCCCGACGTCCCGGCTGGCAGCACCCTTGCTTGTTGGCACAGGGGAGAAGGGAAAGATGGAGAGAGGGGCCAGGAGGAGGGGGAGGTCGGGCACGAGGGAAGGAATGGGACTGCAGGCCCGGGGGGAGCAGGGTTGGCACGGGAGGAAGGGAGGGGCGACAGCTGCTGCGGCCGCAGAGACGGGGAAGGGGACTGAGGGCAGAGCGGGGGCAGGTGCCCGGGAACAGCTGCGGAGGGCTGGCTGGGAAGCTCGGGACTGGGGTCTGGGAAGGGGGATGAGGACGCAGAAGGGGCTGGGCGGGGTGGGAGAGGGTCTGGAGCCAAAGTCGCAGCAGAGAGAGAAGGCACCAGCTGCTGGGGATGAGGCCAGGCTCCTGGGAAGGAGCCGAAGGCAGAGATTGGCTCTGGGGGAGTGGCAGAGCAGAAAGCATCCCGGCTCCAGGCCAGGGCGGAGAGCAGAGTCCTGGGAAAGGGACGCACCGTTCCGCAGGGGCCAGAGCCTCCACGGGGCAGAGCCAGGCAGCTGCTGCGGTCGGGGGAGAGGCACCAGGAGTCGAAACAGAGTCCTGGGAACACGGGGAAACAGCTGCAGCGGGATGGGTGGGATGGCAAAGCTGCAAACATAGGCTTTGGGGGATGAAAGAGGGCACAGCTGCTGAGGAATAGATGGAGAGGGGAGGAGGAGAAGAGTCAAAAGCCATAGCCAAGGGGAAAGGAGCCATCGACCACCCCAATGAAAGAGAAAAATAACTGAAGCAGAAAGAATTGAGAATATTCCCATTTTAAAAGCAAAATACTTTATCTTTGTATAGAGCAGTTACATTGTCTTTTAATTCTTAAGTACTACCTAAACAGTGGGAGCACATGCTGACAGCCTCACAGACAGGCTGTGGATGCTGGAGACCTCCTGGCCACCACAGTGGCTGCAGCATCCAGCCCTCACAGTTGCTGCCTGGATGAAATGGCTCTCCCATGCTCCTAGAGAGGCTCTGCAACGTAGAGCAGCTTCAGCCAGTCATTATCTGGTGCAGAACTGGCCAAATTGCACCTGGGCATTACATCACTGCTCTGCAGGCAGACAGGGTGCAGTTACACCTCCAAAACACCACTGTTGTTTGTGGCAAAGATAGCGCACAATTTCCTGGCACAGGGTTTCAAAAGTTATTTTTTTCTGGTAAAGGGTCCAGGGTATAATGTGGTCCATTTTGTGCCTGGTGATGCCTTAAGCCCCTAATGTTTTTTTTTTTATTTTTCTAATATTTGTAAGACTTGTAAGTTTTATAAGTAGTGGAAGTAGATTTTAAAAGCAGCAACCCCCCTCTCTTTTGTTCCTTGTCCCTTTCCCTTTCTCTAGCACCCTTGTTTACACATTCCTTAACCCTCTTACCCCATTCTATGCTCCCTATATCAATCCTACTCCTGAGTATAGCAGAGATGTTTAGTCCTTTGTCAAGGCAAGGCCTAGATTGTTGGCAGAACAGCATATCAGGGCCTAAACCACAGAATACGGTCAAGAATTAGGTACCTATGTACCCTTTGTGCTCTAATGAAGAGGAAGGTGGGATGAACATGGGGTCCCAAAACCCCCAGACCCATTTCTCAGGGGGTGGACCCTGGGGCGGACCAGAGTAAAGGCCACAGGGTGGACACATCTGGGATTGGATGGATGGTATTATAAAATGTAACATCTCAGGCACGGCCGGCGCGCGTCTTGTAACATCTTAGCCTTGGCAAAATAAACCCTTTCTTATCTCACCCCTAATTAACTGCTCCGGGAGATTTTTTCAGCACTTAAATTCCACGGCAACACTGGGAACTTCAGTTTGGGACGGTGGCCTCTGTGGCTGTCACCAAGCCATTTCCTGTCCCACAGCTGACACCACGATCCTGAAACAGCACCACAGGCAGTGGGGTCTTTGCAGAGGGAAAGTGCAGTCATCAGACCGTGTCTCCCGTGCGTCTGTACATGTTCTGACTTCAGCTTGTGAATGAGGGCTGGAGCTGATGGCAGGCAGCATGATTGTAGTGACATAGAAAACTGTGAAAGAGGAAACAGCTTCCACATTTAGACTCATACGTCGTAGATACTGCCATGGATACCAGTGTTGCTAAGCATGCTGCTTCCTAGGGAAATCTGTGCTTGTGGAAGCACAGGCTTGTGGGACTACTTTAATTTAAGGATAATATTAATGCACCTTGTGGGAAGACATATAACACCAAGCCAGGCCCATCCTAGATACTGCAGAGATGCAAAAAGTTCAGCTATAACTACTGCAAGTCAATGATTTGTTTTAATTACCACAGGGAAATTGCTAGTGTAGACCAGGCTGTCAGTAATAAGTATAGCTGAAACTGAACTTAATGGAACTGTGGTCTATTTATCCAGGAAAGAATATTGTATTTGTAATGTTATTTATTACTTTCGCTGTTTTATATGGTTTTGTTTCAGTACTCTTCTGTTACGTTCTTCTTTGCAACTTCTGTTGCATACAGGTACATACCTTTAATTTCATCATCTTAAAATTTGCCTTTGATACTCTTGCTTTCTAAGCATATGAAATTCTTTTTTGTTTCCTCTTTCCTGGTATTACTTTTTTGCATACTTCTGCTGTGTTCTTAAATTCATTCTGTTCTTCTCCCACTTTTGTTCTTAGCCACATTTGCATCATTATACCTTTTTACCATGTACAGTATGAAACTATGATGAAATAAACAAAAATGTGCTTGTCTTCAAAATGAGGAAGGATACAGAATTTTCATGTGTATAGTCAAGCAATTCTCTTCTTTTTCTTTAGTTGCCATTTCACTTCACCGAAAAAAATAACTTTAAGAAGTGAACATTTTTTTTCCTTTTCCCTTCTAGATGTCTGGCATTGAGTTTATTTTCCCATAAAATAGTTCTCCATGAGAATGACATCCCTAATCTGTACATAACTAATTCATTATTTTATTCAGTTTTCAAAGGATATAATCAGTAATAAAAAGGAGGCATTGTAATTAGCAGTCACATTAAAAAGAAATGGTTTTGTCTGCCTTCCTCTCTGTTAGGGCACTGTAGCCACTTGCCTTTCTACTCTTAACACTTCTGGGCTGTCAAGGTATAAAGGTGTGAGAATATGCCTATGTACTTTTTCCTTTATTTGTTATACAACTTCTGCTGGCATCTAGAAAATTAATTGAATCACTTATCATTGTATTCAGTAATTCACTTAGCAGCATTTAGCAGGTCTAGACAGAGAACTAAAGCTAACCATTATCATTAGAATATGGAGATTTTACATGTTTATTGTTATGTTTCTTATGCTTTTTGATCAACGAACACAATTAAATATCAAATCTTTCAGTAGAGCCCTAAAACATTGTTATTTTCTTAAGTGGCATCTTCACTCAAGGCATGATGACATTGAGGCCATGGATTAATATTTCTGTAGCATAACAATAGCAGTGCTTATTCATTACACTCTTCCTTTTATTACTTTCACATCTTTCAGGTATTTGTCTAAACAAGATTTAGCTCACTAAATGTTCTGCTATGACAGAAAGTATTCTGTGCTACTTTAAAGGAAAAATAACTGTGTTATATGTCCTTTTTTAGGGATATTTCTATCTTAAGTTCTTCAGTTAGAAAATGTTATGGAACACAAATTGTTAGAGTCTAAGCCAATGTGGCTATAAAAGAATCTTAAAAAATTACATAAATAATTCTTTCTAACATAAGTTGTCAGCTCTTCCTAACTATTAACTCATTCAGATAGTATAGATATATCTGAGTGTCTCTTTAACTACATTACATAAACTAAAACTGAAAACTTGCATATGTAGTACTTTTAAAAGCAGGAAATAACCAATTCTCCTTTGCAGGTGAGTAAGCAGCAGTCCCAAAGTGGTCAGAAAAACTAATGAATGCAATGATACACTAATGGCTATGCCATTCTTAGGTAATATAACTTAAAGCTCCAGGCTTGTATGTTAAATGCTCAATAAGGTTCTCGTTTATTTAACACCTGCTGACTCCCAGAGAGACTGTCAAGGACCAAGCCATTTGGGCACTACATCCCTCATTCAAGTAAGTCAACTGAAACAAGGAAGCCATTTTATAGCTTAATATCAGTATAGATGTCCTGAACAAATAAAATCAAGATTCTTTTCTGCTTTCTGACAGATGCATGAGAAGGAGCTTACCTTTTTACTTGCCGGAAGCATTCATACATTTCACTTAAAAGTGATGTGGCCAGGATTTGGCAAATAGATGTCATAAATGAAAAAAAAATATATAAGCATAAAGATCTGTTTAGAGTAGTGATTTTGGAGCTTTAGCAATTCCATGTGAAAATGTGACACACATTTATGTATGATTTCTTCAAACCTTGCCTTTCAGTGCTAATCATAAATGCTAAAGGAAATCACTATTTGATAATTAACGGGACTTAGGCAGTGTCCCTCATGGAATTTTCCCATCAACATAAGTGATTAATAAAATGTCCTGACATTAATTTATAAAGACACTGGCTTAAACATACCTATTGCATAAGGGTAAAATATAGGTAAATTATTTTCAAAACAAACTTATACAGCAGGCTACCAACTCTTTGATGCTTTCTGTTGTTTTTTCCACTTTTTTTTTCCTTTTCTTCTTTTATGACTACAAGGAAGTACGGAATAAAAGCATTACTGTGAATTAATCTCTAAGGACTATGAGAAATGGAGATATGGCTTTGCAGCTTGTATATGCATTATCCTATCTGTTGCTCTCTGCCCACTGAAAAAGTCATCATTTTTGGGAAAGATGGGTCATCTCTGGCACCTTGATAGGTCTGGCTCTAGAAAAAGACATCCTCACAAATACCACTATGAAGTTCATATGCCTTGCATATGACATTGTCAGAAGAACATGCTCAATAATACACTACGTTTTAAAGGATCTTCTCTCTAATGTTCTGCAACTGGAGCTAAGACTTCAACTTAACTTCAAGAAAAATTGTAAAGGCTTTTTCAGATTGCTTTCAACCAGAAGAAAAGAAGGTCCCTTTCATCTTTTTACATGTTCATGTTTTTATGTTTTGATATGAGATGCACTTGCCCAGGTAGGTAAAATTTATTCTAAAGAGAATTTTACTTATATTATATATATATACACACACACCTATATATCCACTTTATTCAAAAAAATAGGCACTGGAAATAAATGCCCTAGCTGATGCTGCAGGGATGTAGCTCTCTGCTTCTAAACTAAACTGAGTATTATTTCTGATGAAATATTTCTTACAACTGGCATGTTTCTGTGGGAGTATCTCATTAAAATTCTTAATAATATTCTAATGATGAATCACTTCATTAAAAAAAACATTCAGCTTAGCTATGTGTAAGCATATTTTAATCAGTAGGTATATTGTAATAAGTTTGTGCTTCAAAATTAAAAGAAAACTTAATTTTTTCTGAAGTAGATTTTCTACTAGTAGAATACAGTAGTAGGGACCATCTAGAGACAGAGTAAAAGATGTGAGTGGCAAACATTGTTTGCTGTGTCTCCACACCACATTTTCCTGAAGGCACATTCCTGTTTCAGTTTTTATGAGAGACCTTTAGTTATAAAAAAAAAATTCAATAAAACTTTGTTCACCTTTAAACTCTCAGAGTTATATGTAAGCTAATTTCCTTTGAATTTCCCTTTCCTTAAAAAATTACCACATGGAATTGTTTGGCCTGTATTATACAGGATATAGCATTAGATAATCATGGACTAAACATATATTTGGTGGCTCCAGATCATTACAGCAGTCAAATAGTAATTTAACAATTCTGAAGACAATTATCGCAGCATCATCATTTTTTAAAATTCAAGTACGATCCCAGAAGCTGTACACAACTTCTGCCTGTTTTCACCCCAGATATTTTTACTGAATAGCTCTGCAGTAGCTAAGAAGAGCTATAAATTTGTTTTCATGCATAAGGGCTCATTAAATTGCTGGATTGCAAGACTGTATAAATTATTTATCCCTATAGAGAAACAGGTTTTAAAATTCACAGTTTAGAATAGGCTCTAATTCCCCTCTCATATACAGAGTCACTGATGTAATTAAAGGTTAAAATCAAGGAGATCAAATGTTAAAAGGATAAATGTGTTCCCCTTCTCCTGAGCTCAGGCACACAATGCACTGCCATGCTTCCTTTCCTTGTTAGCTGTTGCTGAAAGACCTTGACTGTCTGCCTCCTTAATTATTTCAGGTTAGAAACAGAGTTTAGCCCATGTTTTTATTACGTTTTCAGTGCTAGGGGATAGATCATTCCTTTCATTCTTTCCTTGGCAATGAGAAAAGTAAGCACAAAAGGAAATACTCCACTTCCATGGGAAATGCCAGGTAAAGCACTGTCACAGGTAATGGAAGCTCTGCCACAAGGAGCTCCTCAGCTTCCTCGAGCTTCAGACTCATGTCAGACTGACTTACGGGCTGAGCTAGCCTACCTGGCCTCCACATTGTCAAATGATGAACGTAAAATCTTTACAGAGGGAAAGGCTAATATATCCCCTCATGAATTCTAATGACAGACAGTGTTTCCAAACCTTCAGTGATACCATTATAATCTTTTATAGACTATAATCGATTTTTATGCCTCACAAACAGGCAATCTGCAATTTATAAGCTATATCATTAGACTTTTTCCTCATTGCTTTAATTTTTTCTTGGTGATGTATAATGTGTTGCTAGTAAGGTAAATCGATTAATTCCTTTCTTTTTGCCCTTGATTTTTGGATTAATTTTTTTTTTTTACTTCCTCAGCTATTTTGGTTCTAAAGAGCGAAAAACTCACCCCAAATCAAGCCTTAGTTGTTTTTTTTGGGTTTTTTTCGTTAATAACTCACTTGGACCTCTCCATGATTGAAGTGCTAGAGTGGTGTGATAAAAGCAAAGTTAGCTTTTTGACTGCAGGTCCAGTGGGAGTTTCAGAATCACTTAGAATGAAATCGCATTCACTTTATCTGCTGATCTTCACAGGCAATTGCATTTCACAGAAGTCACGGGCAGCTGTCTTTCTTGGAGCATTTCCTATCCCCTGCAACGCCGATGAGGCTTCTCTGCCAGCACATTTGAACTTTGCTTTAGAGGACAAGAAACAACAACAGCTGCATTACGGGGCGTGCACTGGAAACCACACGAGCTGCTTCTGTGTCGTATCCAAACGTGGGCAGCAAAAATAGCTTCTGTAGGCAGTTTGGGTTTAACTTTTTCAATATCAAATGTATTCAGTTTTGTTTCAACATGATTTTGAAGACATGAGAGCTCTGTAATACTGCACATAGATTTCTTTTACAAACTGCATTAACAACTTTGAGCCGGGGGTCCTGGTGCTCTGTTGTTCCATTTGTGTCACTTTCTAGGTACATTTATAAGAAACTGTATGATATATATTTACTGAAGTGTATTTTGTAATAGATTAGGCAGCATTACAACACACCACCATGTTAAAGCTTTCTAAATCCCACCTTTGGAGACAGCAATAAAAAGAAGTTATATGAAATTACACCTTACATCATTACAAGCAGTGACTGAAGGCCAGAGAGAGTGGTCCAAAGGAGACAAATAAGCAAAAGAATAAGTACACTGAATAAAGAAGAGTGAGCCCCTTGAACAGTAAACCCCTTAGTCAGGTCTTTATAGAAAACATAGGCTGGGGGTAAAACTGGGAAGGTTGAAATGAAGAGGCAAACATCACTGAAAATTGGAAATGGAGAAATGGGAAAGGAATTGATATTAAGGAACAGAAATGGGAAGACTTGGCAGTAAGGGGAGTGGTAAGGAACTCGAGATTCTAAAGGAATAAAATATTTCCTATAAACCCTTCAGAACTATAGAGGCCATCTGCAGTAACACAGGCCATCTAAAACCAATTATAATTGCTACATATATTTCCTTATCTTTATTACCGTGTTTAATATCATTCAATAAGGAATATGAGTAATACTGACTTAGTATAAGTATGAAATATCTGAGGGAGGAAATTTTAGTGGAATGTTGTTCAACATCAAAAAAGAATCAGCAATGCAAATCAGACGATGTGATAACTGGGGAATGCTAAAAGGAAACTTCATGGGAATCGCAGACATCCTGTCATTTCTGGAGAACATGATCAACATAAGATGAGTATTATATTAATTTACAGAAAAAAAAAAGAGTAATGGATAGTAACAGGTATATCTTCTTAAATTGGAATGGCACGTGAAGTAAAAGAGAAGGAGCCCTGCAGTGAAACGAGTGCAGCTGACTGTCACAGAGATACCACCACCAGATTGTAGAAGTGCTGAACTGAAGATTATATGGCATTTTTTTGGCACACAATTTTGAGCAGAACCAATAGGAACATATAGTCATAGTCCAGTAGAAAAGTCAGCATGACATTTCAACAAATGTTTACACTGATCTGAAGGCTTTTGGTGATACTGTAATGGAACCTGGACCAATTAACTAGTATCTTTCTAAAGCATGAAATTTGTGGCAGATAAAATCCAAATTATATAATCAGATTAACACAAAATGGAAATGTTTAGAGATACTAGTCTTGTAGTATTTATACTACACTGTATACGCACAGTGTATACACTTTATGTACACACTACTGGCTTAAAAATGTTGTTCAATTCAGATTAAATAATCACCTTTACACAGCTCCACACTTCACATGGTGCAGAGTCAAAACAATCATTTTGCAGAAGTTTAAATGAAAATGAGGGCAAATGCATTCTCTGATGATGGACTTGTATCCTGATAGAAGGCTCTGATTGGTTGCTCTGATCAACACATTCAGAAGTCTGAACCAGCCTGTTTGGAAAAGCAAGCCATGAGAACATGGAATGTTACTGGACTTGACTCTTTCGGGCTGCTTTATTTAAATTTTAGGAATTAAAGAATTAAAGTGACAGACTAAGAAAAAAGAGCACAAACAAGAGGAATGCAAAAATAAAACAGAAATGTAAAGGTAATAGAAGAGTGAAGAGAAAAATATGAATTGGGGGAGACACTTTTTCAGCTGATAGAGAGCCAAATAAACATAGAACAATCTTCACCTATTCAGAGATTAAGTTCCAGGATATCCTCTAGGAAAATGGTACCTTATAGCTAGCTTTCCCAAGATAAGATACATTCAGTGCTGCTATCAGATTCTGACCTTAGCATTGCTGTCAATTATTAGTTCTTGGACACTTCCTAAATATAATGTGAAAGCACCTGTTCTGAGTAAAACAATATATAGTCCAACAGCATCCTGCTGCTTTACTACTATTTTTTCCCATGCTCCAGACTGGCCATATGGTTAGTTTACTTGATAATTTCCTCAAGAATGGCTACTCATTGAAATGGCCACTTTGAAGGTCTTACCCCTCAGAGAGCTCTTGTACTGCATTTCCAGCAATCTCATCTCTTACAGAAGTAAGAATCCTATTTTGCTGCTTTTAAGAGCACACCTGAGTGGTAGATTTCTTTCATTTTCCTTGGATTCTATACTGACCTTTAATCAATGAGCTTAAAATACATCCTTCATTTTGTCACTCAGAAGTCTGGTATATCTCCATAACAAGAAATAGATACTTCTTTCTTTTTTTCATACAACTAGTTATATCAATTTTGTCTTTTCACAGCACAGACATATAATATTCATTAAGAAATGCTCCACAAAATAAAGTTCTTGTTTCAATTTCACATGTATTGTATAAGAATTCTCCTTTCAGTATTCTTTATTCTATATAATTTGTAATTCTTTCATATGTAATTATACTTCTGAATACACTCTTTTTCTCTGTAAGTGGAAGACAAATTCAAATAAAAATATTCTGGCTTGTCAAAAAGAGAAGTGCAGGACAATAATTATTCTTCGCCGAAGAGACAAACCAACAAGGTCCTTGTGGAAACAGTCTAAAAAAATAGATCTTATCTCTAGATCTAGGTGAGATAATAAAGAATAAAAAAATGTGTTTACATTCCCTCAGCAAGCTAGGTAACTTCTTTTTGTTAACTCTTTCTTTCACAGGCATGTACCAGAAGGAGTAATGCAAATACAAACAACAGTTAAGACAGTTTTCAGGCATTTGAGATCACAAGAGGCACAAATGATGTCAGATTGCTTTTTTGATCCAAGAGAACTCTCGTGCATCAGAATGGGTGCAACCATACCACCAAATCCACAAACAAATTTTGTGAATTACAAAATTTTCCTGGATTTAAATGCAATGAAAGTTTTATACTAAAATGGTATTTAGTGCAGAACCCACTAACCCATTAATTCTTATATTTTGAATGCACTGCAAATACAGTACGGACCACAAGCTAAAAGTCCTTCAGGCTCACTTCAGGCACAGAGAGAATGCGACCTCTTAAGAGGACTTAAGGAAAAAAAATCTGTTCCTGAGCAGACTTAGAAAGTTTTGACAGTCATGCTGTTTAAGTCAGGCAGCTCATTAAAGATTTTTATATAATAAAATTTCTAAAAATACAATGAAATTATATTTCACTCAAGAATAACCTAATCCTCCTTAACATCTTTGCATAGGGATTAGAGCAAATAAAACCAAGTCTGTTAGTCTTTTTATGAGAAAGTAGATCCAGGTAGAAATTGAGTATGACACTCATCCACTGACATTTAAAGAAGACTGAATTTAAAAAATCAAATACAGTCCCCAAATATACATCTGAAATAAATACGGATGGATATATCTGAAATTTAGCATGTTATTATCAATTAATGGGTAAGTGTAAAACCTTTAGGATTTTATTCTACCTCAAGTTAGTTGTTGAATGAAAGTGCACTATGCAATTTATTACTTGGTGGATCTGAGAAGAGGATGTGGAGTTTGCGGCAAGATAAAACAATCAGAAATTTATGTCCTTCATTGCTGATGCGTGATTTAATTATCACTTGTCAATTTGGTATTATTCTTAAAGAAATTTACAAAATCTCTAGATCAGAATTCAAAGTCCCAAATCTAATGACTATGCAGCTATCTTTTTCACAGCTTAAAATCTACTAGTATTTTGAGAGTTTTTTAAAGGAGGCACAAGGAAACCCTAAATAAACATATAATCTTGTCTCTTAAATATCACCTAAATATTCCCAAATTTCTGTTGATGAATAGTGTCTGCTAAAAACTGTTTTATGACAAGGGTACAGAAAAAACTTGATACATTCCTGCAGACTCCAAACATTTTCTTTTCAGGCAAGCAGTTTCAGTAGAATAAAAATGCATGTCTTTCCCACTCCCCAAAATTAAAAAAAGTGCTGTGTCATCATTTGCTGAAATAGAACCTTGCAGTATAGGTTAAATAGAGAGAAAACATTACTTTCATATGTTTCCCCTAAAGGAAATATATATTTTCTATTAAGGAAACTGAACATGTAATTTTTGTCCAAGACTATTATTGAAAACAGCCAGTCAAAGGTAGCAACAGGTTTTTGGCACATGCAAATCTTACTAGGGATTTAAAAAATACAGTATTCAGAATCTGGGAACGCAACATTTTGAAAGAGATTACTAGTTGTCTCAAAGAAGGAGTAATTCATTTTTTTGCCTAGGAATGGTGTATCAGATACAGCATAAACTATTCCATTAAGTATGTACTCTACCTCCAGTGATCCTATGGTGGCAACATACACAGCTATGAAAATGAAAGACATGAGAAGGAATATGACGCGCTCATAACATAATCTGGCAATGAACCACAGAAGATATGCTGTCTTACCTTTTAATATATTCTGCCATAGTTTAGCAAGATTAGGAAATACCTGTGTATTGCTTCTTGGAGCTGGTATGGTAACCAAAGGTACAAAAGAAAGTGTCAGCAAATTCCTACAGACCTCGTGAGAGGTGAACAAGTATATCTGTGCCTGGAAAAACTCATAAAATCTTGTTATGTTTATGGTTATTTTCATTTAAAAATATGCTTGAGTACATGTGTAAATTATAACAAAGATTTATTTTTTCCAGAAGATGGAGCAGAGTAATATAACGGTCTTCAAAGCTACTGACTCTGTGTTTCCTCACTACTTAGTGAAATTAAAGTATCAGAATAAAAAGATTTTGAAGATAAAATAAACATATCAGCATTGTTCTACTCGATAACATATTATTTCAAACACCAGTAATCTGTTCTACCCTACTGAGTAACCGGTCCATTTGTTATTGTTTTTTCTTTTTGTATTCCATAAATGATTAAACATTTATGACAGATAGATAATATTTAACTTCTCCCTCTGATTATGGGTTTACATGTTCAGTACACTCGCTCACAGATTTAAAGGACTGAATTCTCCATGCAATCATAAACTTGCTGACATTTCATTTAGCCAAAGTGCTTTGCTTTCTCAAAACCCCTTGTCATTCTACTTAAAATCAAACTGAAATTGAGAACATTGGGTCAGCACTGTGGATTGCTCATTCTGGGATTTTGTCTGTGTCGTTAGACAGAGCTTCTATTTAATCACTCTTTTCTTGTGATCCGATTTATTAGCCTTGCTTAGCTGTGCAGTCCAGCTGAATGTATTATGCACATGTACCCAGGAAAAGGAGGTAGCACAGCAGTGGCTATGCATGACCATCTAGCATATGGTGATATCTAGCAATCCAGGAACTGGAATGCAATCTATTATTCCCTTTCACATATATTTAATCAGTTCTTTTTCCTGCAGATTTTGCATTCTTAAGTAGGTGACTATCTTCTCTGACACAGATGTCATACACTCTATTTAGTCATTTTATCTAAATGGTAAACAATGGACTGTCTGTTCGGTTCCAGTTACATGTTTTCATATAGTCATTTGGGCAGTCTATCCATTCTTTTATACACATCTAACCATGGTTCATGAAAAATAAGTGACTTACTTGTTAGTCTACTAACTGCTATCTAAAGATACCCTCATGAGACGTTCATGGCATCAAATGTTATAGCTAAAGTCATTTAAGCTACATATACTTGAGAGCTTTATAACATTATTTCATTATATAAAGATCAGATTAGAATTATTTCTGCATAAACTGTTCTATAAATAGTTAGTAAAAGCAACAAATTTGGATATATTTTTCATGAACAATAATAACTAACTTCTCCGAAAGAGAGCTAAAGCAGTCAGAGGTAGAACCAAACCCCTTGATCCAAAAATTTCTGAAATCAGAAAGAATATTCTCTTCCTTTCAAAGATTGCCCAAGGAGAATCATTCCACTGTTACATTGATGAAAATCAGATCTTCATTTCAATTCAAATACAGATGAAGGAATTCATCTTATGCTTGTAGGCAAAATCCTAGTAGCAGAGGAACCAAAAAGCTAGAAATTTAGGAAAGTGCTTTTTTCCTTTTTACTAGCTAATCAGTCTGTTTTGTTCAAAATAGCCTTTACGTAACCAGGTATTAAGGAAAATCACTGTTTCCCCCTTGCACCTTTTTGTTACTACAAAGGACATTTTATGACATTTTGTAAACACTTTTTGCTGGAAAGCTCTAAAATCCTTCAAACAATACCGTCAGCAAGTACCATTACAGTGAAGTATGCCTAAGAAAATTCTTATCAGCTGACATTTGTCCTAATAAAATACAATTTTACACATATTTTAGGAGGTTTTCAGTTCATTCCCAAAAACCATCTTTGCTTTTACTTGCAAAGGAGATAAAACTAAAAATCTTTTGATGGTACAATTCTGAAGGACCCCTTTACAAATAAACAGCTTTTTACTCAAGGATATACTAATCTTTTTAACAGATCCTGTTGCCATGTCATGCTTTGAGAAATAAGTCACAAATCAGACACAAATTGGTTATTCCAAAGAAGAACATTTGTTTATAAAGGATATGTATGAATACATCAGGAATTTAGTTGCCCCTAAAGCAATCTGGAATAATCTAAGTTACAATAATTTATTCATTACTTTTGCTCCGATGTTTGCATCTTAACTACAGCTCAATATTGTATATAATATGTAACTTCTAAAACCATAAGTTAGATCATCATCTCTTGTAGGAGATATTGGTAGGAATATAGCAAAATATGCTCTGAAATCTCAGACACCACTAAACAAAAAAGACAGGGAATGATAAAAAGGCAGTGAATATTATTGACCTTATTTTATGGATGAAAAACTGTGAGGAAGATTAAATACTTGAGATATATAAAGAACTTGTAATAGAATAGTGAAAATAAAATAGCAATTCCAAATCCCATTTCCAGTACTTAATTACTTCTCAGTTCTTCATCTCTTTTTTTTTTTTATTTTTCCATTTTATGCTTCCAGATGTCTACCATTCATCTTATGTAATCATTTATGAAGGATCCAGTTTCTAAAGAAGAAATAATATCTGGGTACAAAGCTAAAAAGGGTTGTTTCACAATAAGTTTTTCTTAACCACAGCCAACTCTGCAAAACAAAACCCAATTGCAAACCCTAGAAGCAAAGGTCACTATCACAATTAAAATGATTTTCTGAAGGGACCCAGCATTTCAGAGGAGAACTTGCAGCTGGTTGTATATTAAGTATTATGCAGTTTTTATCAAACAAAACCAACAGAAAGAACACCTTGCAGTAAGAAGTGTAGGATGAGACTTGTGGCGAGACTGTTGCACACCCTTTAGACACGGGCAGTACACAACACATTCAGAGACGAATAATTCACTGCAACTTGGCTGAGCATGATATCCTACTGTAATATCTAATAAAATTCCAGATATTTTTGTTACACTCTTCTCCCGGTATCATTTATTTGGTTACCAAAGGTTTGTTTGAACAACATTGCCAGTCTCTTATTTTATCAACAATTTTCAAGATATCCTTTGTATAAAGTCAGAGAAAACACTAAGTCATACTGAAATTCAGCTGAAAAACTTAAAGAAAATTAATAACCTGTTTTGAACACAGGAAAAAGGAAAGCAACTCTCAAAAATACTTTTGACAGCTATGAAAATTTTGTTACTAAGAGGTTTTCTAAGACTTGATTTAAAAGTGATGCTAGTGGGTTACAGAAAATGGAGACCCAGTTCCCAAATTCAACTGAAAAAATTCATGATTTTTATTAACATATAGTATAGTAAGACTACCAGGAATATTGAGAGACAAGTTTTACCTTATATAGCTTTGAAAACAGACTCCTTTTAAAAGAGAGAAAATATTTTTCAAATCACTGAAATAATTTTTTTTTCTGGCCCAAACATTGATAAATAATGCTTGTAGGAATCAGTCACAGCTATATGGACAGAAATTCAAAGAGATGTATACAAGAGTCACATGCTCACTTCTCCTGTAGCTGAGAGGGCAAAGACCTTGGCTCCCCTTATGCTACTGCATATTTGCTATCAGAAAACTCCAATTTGCCCCTTTGGATCAACTGGCAGAATTGCCAGAGGAACTGCTCTATCCAAACAATCTGAATTTAGCAAAGTCCTCCCTAGAGAATTATTCCTCTTTACCCAAACCCTTGTGGCAGGACCAAGCTGCAGCACAATTTCCCATGTGTTGGGGGCAGATGTGAGACAGAATTAATATAAAATAATATCTGCATCAATTTAAAAAATACTGAAGACTACCTAATTTTCAATCCTACTGTTATAAATCCCAGAGATAACACTTTAACAATTGTAGAATAGAAATACCTCTTGTTAATAACAGAAGTATTGCTTTTAATTTATAATTTATTTATTTTTTTAATTAAGGAGTCTTTGTAAAGTTACATTTAGGACAAGTTGTTTTCTATATATTTATTAAATTGAGAAGCATTTTTAGCTTGTTTATGAAATGCATGAATGCTGTAAACAATCACAGAAACTAATATTTTGAGAAGTCTTGTAAGTGTAGGCAGTAGATTTAACGGTGATCGAAGTGTCAATACATTTTTATTGATATCCTATGGTCCCATGAGTCTATTAAACTTTTCTTTCACTGTTTGTATATATCTTCTATATTTAAAAAAAAAAAAGTTTGCAGAGCAGTACTGCTGAGCTAGGGACATATTTTAAATGACAGTAAAATCAGACTGTATTAAATTATACTCCCTTCATTGCTTAGCAAAAAATGGCCTTTAGGGATGTTACATAGGACTTGGATTTCTGACTGGTACTATTTTGCTGCAGAATTTAAGCTTTCCTAAAGAAATAGCACTACAATTCTTTTCTAGAAAATGCAGTAAAAAGGTGGTAAATGACACATACATTGAGCTTGAAGACAATTTATATGCATACAGACATCCGAGTTTAAATTCATCATTATTCATTAAAAAAGGCATTTCTAAAGATGAATCTAATTAGATTACATACTAGGCATGACATTTATGATATGTAAACCCACGAATAGTTATCTCCAAAAATTATAAATATCGATTGGTTGTCTATGATTCTGCAGTTTAGCTTGTATCCAATTATGGTCAAACCACAGTTTTAAATTCTTCTTTTGATCACTGCACTTTTTTTATTTTAAAAAATTTTCTATTCATTCTAACACATATAGTCCCATTTAAATCAGTGGGAGTAATAACATTTAATATTCCTTAAAATGTCACTAGATGATTAAACACCATGAGGTAACATATAGGATAATCATATGCTTTTAAATAGCCATACTGTATTATTAAAATAAGTATCGTTATCTGCAGCATACTAGTACACACATTAGTTTATACTGTGGATCAAGGGGATAAAATTATTCATACAAATAATCCAAATAAATACAGTGGGACCATCTGTGAATTAAGTGATCATAAAGAAATTCACTGGGAATTTGACTACAACTTTATTCTGTGTCACCTCCTGCCCTAAAAGATTCTTATTTGTCTTCTTTCTAGGCAAATAGGACATAGTATAACATATATAAATCATGGAAAGGAAAAGGGAAAATAAATATTTTTTATCTTCATAATTTTTTTTTTTAACACGCAGGGAAAGAAAGAGAAACTAGTTCTGTGCATAGAGAAAGTAAGCATCTCTGCATAAGGAGAACAATAACAAAGGTGTGTTCAAAAGACCTGGAACATTAATAAATGTAGCTCTTTTAAAGACATAAGTGTCTTAAAAATATTGGCTGCTCACATCAAAGACAAACACTGCATTTCTGGGTCTTGCGTACAGACTATCGTACTGTGGCTATACTATTCCTTATATACGACTTTTACAGGAAGAGTTTAAGAAATAATTTTAGAGAACTTTAATGGTAACACTGATAAGCAGATGTGCAAATACCATGCTTGTATTTTATTTTAAAAACTCAATTCACTGGAAAAAACGGTTCTGAAATGTACTGAAACAATTTTGTCCAAGTCTTCTATTTCTTTTTTTCAGTCTTAAAAAAATATATTTTATCTAGTCACAAAAATTCTCAACTGAAAACCTGACATTTATGTTAGCAGTAGTATCTCCCCAAGGGAACTCTAAGTAACTTTAATTTCCATTCTGATTCCTTTCTACTTCAGCCTTATTTTGAAGCAGAAATATAAAAAACATTTGGGCAGGAGTAACTTGACTTTCGTGTTTGAGCCTTTTGTCAACCCCTTGAAAGCCCACCACAATCTGTTCAAGTTGCAAATTTTCTCAAAAATATGTTTGTACAGTATTAGTGGAGATGTCTTGGATTGTACTAGTCAGCTCCTGAAAGACTGTGTTAACTTCAGCCTCAGCAGGTCTTCTTGGTCTCTGTAGCCTATGCTAGGTCCAGTTTACCCAGTTTTGAACCGGACGAAGTGTCAATCCAATAGCAACTTCCCTGCTGGGAGTGGGCCCTGAGGAAAGGGAGCTTCCTCATTCAAGAGCAGAAAGCACAATGGCTGGGGCTGGGATGTCTGCGTGGGAATCAAGTCTTTAAAATCTAAAAAAAATTATACACACTGACTACTTTACTATCTTGAAAGAATATTCTTTGGGCAGCAAAGGCAAAAATAGCAGCTCTGAGGCATAAGGCTTCTTACACAACTTAGATCCATCTACTTTATTCATATAGGGTAAGATATAGCCTTTAATTACACAGTTTAATGCAATTGTCTCCAGAGCTTCCTTCACTTCATCGGTACACAGGACTATTCTTAGCAATAAGTAATGACCGAGTAACAAAGCAAGCTCTTGTGCTTCCTTTGCACCTGCCCCTGCAGTACACGAGACCTTGCTGAAAAGGAGTGGGGTGTACCTCATAGCAAGGAGAGGTGAATGCTGTGTGGAAGAAATATATTCTATCCCCTTCTTTCCTAAAAATACCATGTGATTTTGGTCAGGTTTTTAAAGACAGGCATTTTCTGGGTGGTCATTCCTAATGTTGTTCAGGATATTTGCACCTTTGGAGAGTGTGCCGTGCTGAATATCACGGAACACGCAGTGCTGATCACTCAAACCTCTAATCTGAAGGCAGGGAGAGTTGTACTTTGAAGTTATAGTGGATGCTTAAAGTATGTGGTATTATATGTGAAGTAATCAGAAAAACTTCAGATGGGCACTCAGTGATTTTTTTTACCTGCAGTCTCATTTGCCTCAGTTCTCCTCTACGAATGGGTTAATAGCATCTGTCATCTTACATGTGCATTGTGTAATTTTAATATTTGCATAGCAGCTCAGATGTGATGTCGCTATGAAAACCTTAGAAAAGCCCAGGGAAAAATTACTAATTTCTCTTCAGAGCTGATTTGAATACGGACGATAAATAAGGCTCAGGGCTACGAATTGAACAGCAAGGAGAAAACAAAATATTGAAGAACTTATTATCAGCCTATGCACTGAAGGAGGCAGTAAGCTTGAGGATAAAGAGCTATATGATCATGTAATTAAACATTATTTCATAATGGATACCCAGAAACAGATGAAATTGAAATTGCACAGTATCTTTTGTCCTGACAGTTCACAGCTTCTACGTGCTTTGTTTTATAAACTTAGTGCTATTGTCAGAGCATAATTGTTGAGTGCAGGATGTTCATATATGTTAGACTGACCCTGATGACTTAGGCTGATTAGAGAAGCTGCACACTGGCCACACTGAGCTGCACTTTAAAAACCTGTGCACTAAATGGTTATCTAAGAACAACCAAGGGAGTGTGAAGATTGATTCAAACACATAGATGACAAAAATACTTGACAGTCTATTTTCAAAGGGCAAATATTTTAATAGATGATAGGTCATCTCCTCTATGAGGGTGAAAGTGAGGGTAAAATATGATTTATTTTTTTTTTAGCTATTAATTTACAATTTTACAAGGGAAAACAGCATTGCAAGTTCTCACTCCCCATCTACAAAAGAGAAAAACCAAAGAGTGGAATAAGTAATTATTGTTACCATGCAGGTGTCAGAAACAAGCAAGCAAAGCTTCTCCACAGTCATTTTTGTGCTGATAAAATGTTTCTATGCATCTGAATGACAAAAGAGACTTCTATAAAGATTGCAAAGTAGTGTTACATAGTAGTGGGCAAGATTAGGTCTGTTTATTCCATGAGCAAGAAAAAAGGATGAAAGTCACCACTCAATGGCATCTTTGCTTCTGAATTCTCTGGTGCCATTAACTTATATTGCAATGGATATGTTTATGTTTGTTTTCCTTTTTTTTTTTTTTTAATAGTGAACAAATTGGAAGGAAATTTTATTCACTTGCATCACTGTGCATGCTTTCATGGTTTAAGATTTACAAAATCCACCAGCATGACTCACAGTATCACAATGGGTAATATGGGACTGAGTAGCAAACTTGAACGATGCAGGTACTTATAATGTGCAAGAAAGACTACTTTTTAAAGACTCCAATGACACTTAAGAAAATGGGATTCAGTCAACGATAAGGGAATAGATAAAATCTCTCAACGTAAACATGAATGTGGTTGTCAGTGGATTTGCAACACAAGCAGGTAAAAAGTTCTATTACTGTGCTTACACATAGGTGTGTGTGTAGTCTGGGAAGAAGATGCAGTGTCTCACTGGCCTCTCTGACTTCTGCCCCTGGACCTTACAGGTTAAAAGTCTGATTTTACAAATGTAAAATGTACAAATAATTTTACAAATGTAAAATGTAAGCCTGTTCCTGAGCAATAATCAGTGGAATCCAAACTTTTTTTATACCACTTTTATCACTCCTGCATGATTTAGAATGGGGAAATATAACATCTCTCTTAAGAGAGTTGAAGAGCACTTTTTTTTTCTCCTAGTAATAGGGCCCAATTCACACATTTTTGTTAATAATTAATATAATCTTTGCATCACAAGATCGTATTCATCCTAAAGCTATTCATCATGGTTGTCCCCCAGACACCCATTGTATAAATGCTGATGTGTGTGTGTGTGAACATTTCTATTGTCACCTTTGGGAACAAAGAAGAGTCAGGATAAGCTTCTAAGGAAAATTGCATTATTGAGATATAGAACTTTACCCCATGTCTACTCAACTAATTTTGTGATTTTCTATATACTTCTTCAAAAGAAAGTACATATAATTTATAATATATACGTGCAATCTTTCTCAAGGAGTCATTTCCCAACAGAAATACCTCCTTTGACGGAAGTGTCATTTTTTAAAAATCTTTTGTTAAAGCTAAAAAGTACAAAAGAGAAAGAAGACCAACATGAAGGTCATTCTGTATCAGAAATTAAGATGTAATTCAGAAACTTTGGAACTGTGACATGCATCTTCAATTGCATAGTGTAATGTCAGTGACCTCCTCAAAGGCTGTATGCATTCCCTTAATTACAGACAGCACTGTGAGAAGCATCAATCTAGTTTCTCTGCCTTGAGCAACACAAAGCCCTTTCTCTAGACAAAATCACCAAAAAGTCAAACCTTCTCATTTCAAGACCTTGTGCAATGAGGCACAGTCTAAAAGGAATCTGCAACTTGCACACCTGCATAGCATTGTTAGTACATAACACCTACATAGGCAAAATACAGTATTTCACAGTTTGTAGTGGCAGCAACTCCTAAAAGTGATTCTGGTGAATACACCCTCCTTTTTTTTTTTTTTTTTTTAAAAACAGATTTTTCCTCAAATTACAGAGTGTCTTAAATATAAAACAAAATTAGTAATATAGCTTTACTCTTTCATCATGGTTCACAAGGCACATATTAAACTAATGAATAATTATAATCATGAAGATGATGATGGTAATAAATATCAGAATTTATGAAAGTATTTTCTCTATAGATATTCCCAGAAGAATACTACAGTCAGAATCAGCAGGTTATTTAATTTGCCCTAGATCTCTCTGTTTTCATATTCCCACTTGAATATAAGTTCAGAATCAGCAGGTTATTAGGTTTGCCCTAATTCTAAACTTTAGTCAATGGGACTTCAAACTGACTCCAGTGAAAAATGAAAACAGAACATGTTTTTTACAGCTATCTAAAAGGCACCAAGTTTGCTGCTTAATAGGACCTAGTTGAATAGTTCTAGGTTCATAATCCACTCCACAGAATTAAAGAAATCTAAATTCTTATCATATAACCCTGTTCTTATAGATTTGCTGCCAGCATACCCCTGTCTTATTTCTTTACAAGCTCAAACCAGGCACAACTGAGGTCACCTCCCACTTTCACCCCCAGATTTCTCATTGAAAAAGAAAGAAAATGAAATTTTTTAAAACAATTATATGGTCATTGACTGGGAACCAGAGTTCTTCAGTTATCCTCAGACATTAAACCTTAGATTCTTTTACAGTAATAAGGATGGCTTTTGTACAAGTGTAATGTTGCAAAGGATGAGAACTGTTACGACTATAAGAAGAGCTGAATTGTCAAAGGAAATGTGATTGGAAGTTGACATAATTTCCAATATCTAGTCAGACCAATGGAAAGCAGTGGCAGACAAGTTGTACACAAGAAAAAACACACTATTCTGAACACTCAGCTATGGATAGGCAGTAGGAATGCCAGCAACTTCAAAGCCAACTGACAAGTATCAGTTCTGTAGACTAAAGTGGTTGCACTACAGTAAAGGGAGCTTCAAGTCTTGACTTCCCCTACTAGATCCCTAACAGAAATTCTGATCTTTCAAGTATATGATGACCAGGAAAAAAACGGTACAAAAGAAGCATGTATGGAGTGTCACTGGTTTAACTTCACAGATGGAGAAAACAAATTGGAGAAATGGTGTGAACCGACTAGGGTCACTGAGAAAACAACAGCATATCAAAACCACATGCTTTTCCCTATTCATTAGGTCATTAGTTACTACAGGTATTTTGTGCATTGAAGTGCTCGTTGATTCTACCAATTCTACTCCAAGATCCAGGAGAATGGCTAGACATTAGTATGAACCCACTGCACACAACTACTTTTTAGCTTGGCAGAAGAGCATCTGAGCTTCAAGGTTGAGTTCTGCACAATTGACAATATAATCCAGGCCAGTAAAGTGCTCGTGATACTCTCAGATACCATCACCACAGTACAGAAAGAGAAACTGTCATTCAGTGAAAGTGCACATCTTCTGCAAAAGATTAAATTATGATCCTGGGTCAGCGCAGAACTAAATAAAGGCATCAAAGTATTACATAGCCTAACTTTACTAGTCAATTAACACTAGTCAATTATTTGCTAGTCAATATAACACAGGTAAAGGTATTTTGCAATGTTCTACCAAATCATTTCCTGAAGGAAGTATACTTCAGTCTTTACAATTTACTCCTCAGGTACAAAAAGGTATGCAACACCTCAAAATGCTGTTCACTATTCTGTAAAATCATGTGTTTATGAAAGTACACAACTTTCATCTACAGAGCAATAGATCGGACAAAGCATTTTTCCAGAAGCTGGTATGGTTTCATGTTTGCTGAAAGGAACATCAAGCTTTATGGAAGATAAAACATCATACTAAATTCAGCAAGAGAGATGGATGAACCTTTTTGTTTTAAATTATCAACCTATTTTAATAAGTTTATTAAAAGAAGTATAAACACTTCAAGCTGCATATGTTAATATTAGCCTCTACATAAAGCTATTTCTATCAGGAACTGGTTTTAATTGCCAGGGTGTTTCCCCATTCCTATCCATCAGGTCGGTAATGATGATGGGATAAAATTATATGTTCTGGAATCCAAATGTTTTCCCACAACTCCTTGGCTAGCATTTACTGTTAAAAGACTCCTAGGGAGCTCAACCTGCAGCTGAGACAAAAGATCAAGTACATTTGGTCAAAAATGCCTGTAAGCATTGAAGTGTAGTAACATTAAAATATAAACAATTTTAAAATATTCTTTTGAAGTTCTGAATTAATATGACCAATCTGACACAAGGTCCTATGGTGCTAGATGTAAATTCTTCTAGCATATTAGCTTTCTATAATTTACAATATAGACTTAAAATTACAAGGACCTGGCACCTCAGCTAGGCACAAAGGGAAGCAACAACCTCGTTAATTAAAATATTATTGATCTGGGATACCAAGATGTAGGCTATATGTGTACATGGTCTTTTGGAAGTATTTCAATATCAGCATTTTGAAAGGATTAGTAATACTCAACAAGAAACCTCCTTAGAAGATAATAGAAAACAGACTGCCAACTCCTAATTACCAGTGACACAGTATTTAAATTCCTGTGATTTTACACGAGGTAGATATTGAAATCAATATCCTATAATGCTGAATCCTGCAAACAAAATAATACATCAAATTGCATTATGAAAATGATGCAAAATTGTGCTTTAAACTGACATAAGGATTGTGTTTTCATACGACTAAAGGTGAAGAGCACAGGTTTAGCACAGTTCTGAAAGACTTTTGGATCACTTGACTACCTACGCTCAAGATTCTACTCTGACAACAGAGCCACCATTTAAAAATATTAAATAAAGTGAAAAAAATTATTGTTAAATTAATGACATAATTGCTAAATACAACACAAGCTTAGCACAATCTCTGGTGGATTTCTACCCCTCCTTCTAAATCAACATCAACCCAGTGGCCATTGGCACTAACAAGAAATTCAGCATGCAGAAGGAATACAGATCGTTTAATAGAGATGCACGGTATAGGTAAAAATTCTGAAGTGTAAAGCAAAAGGAAAGTTTTGTTCACAGTATTTACTACCCCAAAGTAAATTTATCTAACTATTCAAGAAGAATAAAGACCATGGTGACTACTCTGATAAGACTGACTATAGGCAATGAGTTCAACAGCACCTCACTCAAACATGTATCTTGCAATAGATAATTAATGCCAAAAGAAGTTCAAATGTTTCATTCATGGTATAAGAGAATTAAATGGATTAAAATGTGAAATTTTTCAAAGAGTTATAAATATTGGATGACTTTTTAAAAAGTTAACATGAAAAAGGAAATATGCACAACAAAGACTGATGTAATATAATCAGAACCCAAACAAACAAATCTAAATGCTGGCTAGCCAGAGACATCTGGAACTCGCTTCCTCAAAAATCACTTTCACAGTTCAAACCATAGCTGGCATCAACTTCTGAATATCTGACAAGGAAGAGTATCTCTTACAGTGAATAGCTGCATGAACAGTCCTCATTTTTTTCATGAACCAGAAACTCAGTAGAACAGTTAAAATAAAACATGTTCAAAACAGGAATACTTTGAATTCACTGAGCAATCGTCTCTATAGCATACTAGTATTGAGGCAAGTAGGCAAGTTATATTTTAAAAAGATAAATGATCCTGTGTGTAATTTTTTCAAGCAATTACAGATATAGAAAAGCAGAAGGACATGGAGTGACAAGAACTTAGCATCAGTGAGAAAATTCCTCCAAATCAAATCATGTGTATTTTACTACTTCTTTTAGAGGTATCTGCTTATTTTTTCAGACAGGATACTAGACAAGGTCATTTTTATATAAATGAGGATGAAATGAAAATTATACTTTTTCTTTTTGTCTAAAGTCAGAAGGTCACTATTTTACTAATTTAATATGCAAAATAGGAGTTTTTTGTTTTGAAATTTTAGTGTAAGGAGCAAAGTTAGAAGAGGAAGATGGAGGTTCATTGATATGAATAAGGTATTCTCCTTACTTTCTAGGACCTTGACTTAATTCACTAAAAATCTGACTTTAAAGATCTGTCTTTTTAATAAACGGCTCTCCCTATCATAGAATCAAGCCATACCAATTTGAGTAATTTCAGGAAATCTTATAATTTTCTCTGAATATATTGCAATGTGTGTCAAAAATTTATCAGAAAACTGATATGACAATTAGGGTTTATTTCAATGCTAGTCTTATTCCTAATAAAATTTATTATAATTTTATTTTTCCTTCTATTGAGTCACTATTATTATGTGAAATAATATTCCCTTGCCTTCTTCAGTACTAAATAGAGATTTTATCATCTCTTTTAGAGGACACCTGTAGCGTTTTTACTCATGGACTCATCGACAACAGAACTGCTACAGAGCATAATTTTCTCTGCTGTGGACTGGACATCCTTGACACTTAGGCAAAACTCCAGTCCTTTTTCTGTGATTTATGCTCAAGCTCCCATTGAAGAGAATTTAGATCCTATTTGAACAAAGGGCATGAGTGAATGGTTCTTTCCTAGCTTGCACTGTTCTTACTGGTGTAGTTCAGAAAGCATAAATGAAGCTACTCCTGATTTAGACAGGTACAAAACCAGTTAAGCCTACTGGAAATAATTTATATTAATATGTGTTTTGAAAAAAACCTAACTTGGTGGAACTTCATTCTTATAAGAAAAAAATTACTGCAGGAAACATTAATGAGATTGTCAAAGATGAAAATCTGAAAAAAAAACATCACCAGATTTTCTCCTGAAAATAACTGAACTTATATCCAAAATGGCATCCTAAGACTTGAAATTTTGATTGTAAATCTATTATTTCTAAACTTGCAAATATGCAAGTCAGGATAGAAAATTCTGAAAAGGTTTTCTTTATTGTTGTTGATATTGATTCCTAAAGCCCTCCTCATTACACTGTGGGACTCTGTGTCTTACCAGACTGCAGAGATACAGAACCACAATAAATCCAAGAAAAAAAAAATAAATCCAAGGAATATCAAATTTAGTGACCATCTTTCACCTTTAAAGAAAAGGTACCAACTAGGACACCTGGCTAGAATTTCAGATAAAATCTAAACCATTTTTAAACAAAAAGCAAAACAAGGGTAAGTGTGAAAACTCAAAAGACCCCTCCAGATAATTGCATGAGATGTCTGAGATGATCCTCTAGCAATGGCAACCTCTTGCCAAGGTTTGTGGAAAATTTACATGTTCCGGGAACAAAAGATCAAAGCACAACAGCCTAATTTCTCTGTTGGCTACAAAAAACTAAGCAGTAGCCAGGGTTTCTTTCTTGGCAGATATAAAGGCTTTACTTATCCTTTTGCCTTTTCTATTTCTTAGAATATTAAATAATTTATAATATCTTTAGTAGTATATATAAGTAGCTTCTATTCCCTTCATCAAAACGTGACCAATGGAAATTTCAGTTATTATCTTTTATCAATCAACAAATATAAACTGTAGGACTAGTTCCATTTATACTGTTAGCAGGGGAAATGTTGTCTCCTGATCCAAATGAAATCAGAATCTGAATACTTTATGATCCTTTGTTGAAAGAATATGCTAAAATTATAAGTCTTGCTATTATTTTATAAGGCTTCTTAGTGGTCAAGGGACATGTGAGGAGAATCTTGATCCCACTGATGTCAATTGCAAACCCATCAGTACTTAAATGAAGTCAGCATTTTACCTTAATTTTGGGGGATTCTAAGTATTATTTTGAGAGTCATCTTCTTAAAAGCTCCATACAATTTTTTAACGTATATAAATATAAATATGTATTTCAGTAACATTCAATCTAAACATAAAAAAGTTCCCTAAAAATGGATATTGAACCTATTATTATGTAAAGGTAAGAATTTATCTGATTTATGTTACATGCAATTATGTGAACGTTTTTATGTAAATATTATATGTTCAAAATAACTTCAAATAAATAAACTATGTTTTAGTGTAAAGGGCATGTAAAGGTATAATAGCATTTAAATTACCATTGTTGCTTTAATGAAGCTGCTACACCTCAAAATTTTCTTTTTGGTTTTTGGGCCCAACTAAGACAATTCAATATCGTACATACACTTATATATTATGTAGTATCATATATTAAAAATTGACATCAAATACTAAATCCAGTAAGACGATCTACCTACTACAAAAGACATTACATTTTACAGTTTCTGGGAATGGGTGCAATTGAAAGTACAAATGCCTTATTTTCTGAAACTATCATTTGCTCTTATTAAGAATTATTTTAAATATTAATAGGGTTTGAATTTTTTACAAATGGCAGATGAGAGATAAACAGCTGATAAAGTAAAAGGATGCAGAATGACTGTAGTGTTTTGAATATTGACACTAAGGACAGAAGGTGTTACATAATAAAGCACAGTCACAAATGATGTTTTCTTTCTTATAATAAGTGAAATCTGATAGAAATGCTAAAGGCAAATTATTCAGCCATAAATGTCATGCGGCCACTCAGTGAAGATCTTAATTTGGCCTTGATAATATCTTATTTATATTTGCCTTTTACATTTTAAACTTAGGTCTTTGCTCTCCAATTTTGACATGATGATTATATTTTTCCTCAGTACATTTGCTCTTATTTCATTCATACACCTTTACGTCCTGTTCTAGGTACACAATCCATGTAATTTCTATGCTTAGGGAGCTGCAAGCAATGGTACATTTACTAACAAAATAATAAAAACAAGAGTCCTGCATGCATCTGCAAAGTAAATGCTCACATTCCTTCCATTTGCCAAAAACAATGGGCACTGAATATGAATCATATTTTACCCAGTGATTTATTTGTAGATGGGATTCAGGAAACTGCTATTTTTCTAAGCTCCCTCTTCCTTAGTAAAACTATTCAGTAATTTTGTGGTCTTGAAGTATGTACTTCCCCCTTGCTCTTTTGCATTCTCCCTGTCTTCTGGCATGGTGAATTGCTAAATACATTGTAAAGCAGTACCATTCACATCCATGTAAAAACATAATCCTCTGTTTAATCCCCCTCTACCCAGCAACAATTTCAGGAATTCACAAATAAATCACTGATTTTATTTCAATGACATAGCAGAGGTAAATATCAAATACAAAGTGGACTCTGGGTCTCCTCTACCCTACAAAACCAAACCCAGGTCATCTTTGCACTTAATCCAGTGAAATTATCCCCAGAACTGCTTTCCCTGCTCCCCAAACTAATTACCACAAGCTGCTTGTGATAAGCATGCCCATCCCCTCCTTCAACTCCAGCCAAGTGTGATGCCAACCACCTCCTCCCACCCAGGAGACATCTGGTATCAAGGACTCATCTTCCCTTCGCCCAGAACAACCCCAAATCCCCCCCCTCAACCCCGGAGGACATTCAAATAACATCCTGCTCTTCTTCCTTCTCTCACCCAGCCTCTCAGAAAACAGAAGAGTGATGGCACCATGGTTGGCCACAGAGACACGTGGAAGACGGGGAGGAGAAGGTGGGGAAGAGGGGAACCAGGAACATGATGGAAAGGGAGGGGAGGGAAGAAGATCCACTCGTACAGATGAAACTTCATGCAGGCCTGGCCTCCTACCTGTCCCCTCCATGGAGTGATGGGGAGGGGGCCGGTGGGGCGAACTGAAATGGCACCTTACCTTCACTGCAGTCCTTCCCTCGAAAGCCCGTTTGGGAGCAGTCACAGACGGCCTGGTCATTGAGCACCGAGCAGACGCCCCCGTTGAGGCAGACGTCCTCCCTGGCACACAGGCGGCTCTGCTCGTCATCCAGCCGTACCTCCTGGCTCTCCACCGGTGATGCCTGCGTGTAGTTGACCCGGACATCTGTTATCCAGCCCTTGAAGGGCTCCCGGTCCTTGACAGAGGAGAGTGTCAGCTTTAGCGTTGCTGACCGCAGCTCTGGCGGGAGCCCCCCTAAGAAGAGCCCGCTAAAGACAGTCATGTCCCGCCGTTTGGACTTCACCTCCACCCACTTGGTCTCGGCTCGGTCAATGATCAGCGTCGTGTTCTTGAAGTGGCGGCGGATGACAACAGAGTGCCAGAGGTTGTCGTTGACCGCCGTGTCCGAGAGCAGGGTGGCGGGCTCAGCACAGAAGATGGAGAAGCTGAGCTGTAGCCGCCCGCCCTGGGTGAGGATGAGCTCCAGAAAGTCGCAGAAGCCCTCGTCATCAAAGTAGAGCACCAGCCCACTGGAGCTGCG